>NC_059304.1:22253674-22256174 GCF_017591435.1 Portunus trituberculatus
GTCTCTGCTTGTCTACCATCTCGTGTGTACCTCTGCTTGCCCTTCCCAGCTGCTCTGCCTCTGTATCCGCTTCTCAATATATCTCAAACGTTTCCGTCTCTGTTATTCTTTTCCTCTGTTGCTTCTATCTCTTTGTCTGTGTCTATTTCTCCCACCAACCCACGAAGCACTGCCATATCACCATCTCTCACCTGTCTACCCTCTTCTGTCACTGTCCGTAATATATTTCCCCCTGCGAGTTCATCCGTCACTCACCAACCAACCCTACTCGTATCTTGTTTATCTACGTGTTTTTTTTTAACCCCTGTGTATGTGTCAGGCTGTCCATCTTCCTCTCTTGACTTGCCTCGAACCGCTAGCATTCAATATATCCCCCTCCCTCTCTTTCTCTCTTCTCTCCTCTGTCCTCCCTCTCTCTCTCTAACCCGCCGCCACGTCTCGCCGGCAGCCACTACTACCCACTCAAGCTCTGGCGCCATGACGTGGAGCAGCCGAGGTTCCAGCACGTGGCCTGGGTGGGCAATACCGGGTCCGCGATGGTGGTGGTGCACGAGGCTAACTTGTACCTGCTCCCGGGGCCCAACATGAACCCTGTCACGCTGACCAACGATGCCAAGCCAGACCTGCTATACAACGGTGTTCCTGATATACTCTATGAGGGTGAGGGACCTTCTGTATGTATGTATGTATGTATGTATGTATGTATGTATGTATGTATGTATGTTTCACTGTTTGATCTGCTGCAGTCTCTGACGAGACAGCCAGACGTTACCCTACGGAACGAGCTCAGAGCTCATTATTTCCGATCTTCGGATAAGCCTGAGACCAGGCACACACACACACACACACACACACACACACACACACACACACACACACACACATATACACACTTGGAGGAGGAGGAGGAGGAGGAGGAGGAGGAGGAGATGAAGACGATGATGAAGATAAAGATGAAGAAGAAGAAAGAAGGTAAAAGAAGCTATCAAAATCTTGACTGATTGATTGATTAAGAAGCAGCAGCACTGAAGTCATCTGGCGCCACAAAGGAGGAGGAGGAGGAGGAGCAGGACGAAGAGGAGGCGGAGAAGGAGGAGGAGGAGGAGGAGGAGGAGGAGGAGGAGGAGGAGGAGGAGGAGGAGGAGGAAGCATTCAGTGGCTTAAGGAAGATATTACCACAACAATGACCACTCACAGTGGATTCAATTAACACAGCTTTAAAATACGAAAAAAAAAATAACATTTACTTTGATCATTCATATTAAAAAAAAAAAACATTCCATTTGTAATTGCACGTGAAAAGACCTTATTTGATACTGTCCCATTGTTCTGCCTCTTCTGTATCTCCCTACTCCTCCTCCTCCTACTCCTCCTCCGCCTGCTTGATCATCGGTATCATTATCAAGACTTCCAAAACACACTCCTTACCTCCTCCTCCTCCTCCTCCTCCGCCTGCTTGATCATCAGTATCATTATTAAGACTTCTTAAACACATCTCATACCATCTCCTCCTCTTCCTCCTTCTTCTTCTCTCTCCTGTCTCTTCTATTTAGCCCTCTTCCTCCTTTAGATCTTGTTTCCTCCATTACCTCATCCTTTTCCACCTCCTTTTCCATCTCTTGTCTCCTCTACTTCCTTATCCACCTTTTATTTCCTCCTCCTCTAGTTTCTGTTTACTCCTTCACCTCATCCTTTTCCACCTCCTGTCTTCTCCACTACCTTATCCATCTTCTGTTTTCTCCTCCTCCTCCTCCTCCTCCTCCTGTGTCTTTGTCTAATTCGTTCTCCTACATCTCCTGTCTCCTTCTCTACTTTGTCTTCCTCTACCTCGTATCTCTACTACCTTGTCCTTTTTCCTCCTGTCTTCCTCTCCATCTCGTCCTCCTTCACCCCATGTCTCCTCTCCGACCTCTTCTTCCTCCTCCTCTTCTACCTTTCCCCGCCGCCTGATCATAAGTAAGACCTCTTTATTACTGATGCTGCGTAGAAACCCTTGCCGTTCATCTCTTCTGACACTCAAGATGCACATCATAATAATTACCGTGGCGTGCATATCCCTGGCATGCTTAGTGACTGGGACTGGCTGGCTGGCTGGCTGGGTGGCTGGCTCGCTGGCTGGCTGGTTGACTGCTGGTACTGTGTGTGTGTGTGTGTGTGTGTGTGTGTGTGTGTGTGTGTGTGTGTGTGTGTGTGTGTGTGTGTGTGTGTGTGTGTTGCCATCCACCTCTCTCTCACATTTTTTCTCCGGTGGTTTCTTACATGTAAATAGTTAGATATATGGATGACAGATGGACACACAGACGGACAGAGAGAGAGAGAGAGAGAGAGAGAGAGAGAGAGAGAGAGAGAGAGAGAGAGAGAGAGAGAGAGAGAGAGAGAGAGAGAGAGAGAGAGAGAGAGAGAGAGAGAGAGAGAGAGAGAGAGAGAGAGAGAGAGAGAGAGAGAGAGAGAGACAGACAGAGAAATGACAGGGAAAGACAGAGAAAGACACAGAGACAGA
>NC_059304.1:22261174-22276174 GCF_017591435.1 Portunus trituberculatus
TTTGCCTCGCCGCGCCGGGATTCGAACCCGGCCCTCTCGATTGGGAGTCGAGCGTGCTAACCACTACACTACGCGGTGTGTGTGTGTGTGTGTGTGTGTGTGTGTGTGTGTGTGTGTGTGTGTGTGTGTGTGTGTGTGTGTGTGCTGGAATCACGATCACTAGCTATGTCCATATATGGAAAGCCTAAGAGCTGCTATGTTTGTGGCCTTTTTCACAACGCAGTCTCCTCTCTATCAAACCCCGCCATCCTCCTGCTCATGGCAAGAAACTAATCACATATCACAGGAAATCCGTCGGTGTCTATAGCAGGAAACTCAGGGGATAATTTCACCTTATCAAATGACAGTTAGAGGACGGTACCAACGAGGGAGGCTGTGTGTGTGTGTGTGTGTGTGTGTGTGTGTGTGTGTGTGTGTGTGTGTGTGTGTGTGTGTGTGTGTGTGTGTGTGTGTGTGTGTGTGTGTGTTATGCCAGAGGTTTACAAGGCCGCAGGAGAAAATGCTCCCTGAATATGTTAGTTTCTCAAGAGTAGAGACAAAAGAATGATCCAAAATAGTAGTATTGCTTTGAAACCTTCCTCTTAATTTGAGTCACACAGAAGCAGAGAGGGACGAAATATTGAGAATACTAATTAACTCTTGCGTTAGGGAGGTAGCTGGAATAAGCGTGAAAGAAAGTCATGTGTAGGACAGTCAGGCAATAGCAAGATCAAAGGAGCAGTTAGTGTGAAAGCAGCAGTGCAAGATAAGAATATCACAGTAAAGAGAGAGAGAGAGAGAGAGAGAGAGAGAGAGAGAGAGAGAGAGAGAGAGAGAGAGAGAGAGAGAGAGAGAGAGAGAGAGAGAGAGAGAGAGAGAGAGAGAGAGAGAGAGAGAGAGAGAGAGAGAGAGAGAGAGAGAGAGAGACATAAGATAAGCTGTTAGAAAAGAGGTGTGTGTGTGTGTGTAATTCACTGTTTGATCTGCTGCAGTCTCTGACGAGACAGCCAGACGTTACCCTATGGAACGAGCTCAGAGCTCATTATTTCCGATCTTGGGATAGGTCTGAGACCAGGCACACACCACACACCGGGACAACAAGGTCACAACTCCTCGATTTACATCCCGTACCTACTCACTGCTAGGTGAACAGGGGCTACACGTGAAAGGAGACACACCCAAGTATCTCCACCCGGCCGGGGAATCGAACCCCGGTCATCTGGCTTGTGAAGCCAGCGCTCTAACCACTGAGCTACCGGGCCGTGTGTGTGTGTGTGTGTGTGTGTGTGTGTGTGTGTGTGTGTGTGTGTGTGTGTGTGTGTGTGTGTGTGTGTTTGCTATAACTATATGCTAAATTGATAATAATAACAACTACTAATCCAGCCAGACAAACTTCAACAAAAAAACTCAAACACGTAAGGCAAATAATTTCTTGGTGTTTCGGTCTTGCTTGCAACACACGTACAACACTCCCTACGCACGGCAACCTCCGCAACACAGTTTTCCTATAGTGTATGCATTCATCTTCCTACCGTTCTTTGTTATCCCTTTACCTTTTTTTTTTTTTTTTTTTTTTACATGTAGCCAATCAGTCCCCAGTCTTTTTATTGTCTTCTTGTCTCTAATCTTGATGGCACCTTCAGTATAAAGGAAATCTGCCCCTGAAACGAGAATGAGTAAAGTTATGAGACTGCCCTTCTATTTCTTGCATGTGTACCTAGTCCTTGTTCTCTCAATCCTACGTCTGTTGTCTTTTGAAGGAGTAAAAAGATAAGCTTGTTGATTCTAAGAGGTGCATACACACACACACACACACACACACACACACACACACACACACACACAACATTCTCTCTCTATTCTTTACCGCCCATTTCTTATTTCCCATATCTTTGCTACCTGTTTCCTCCAGCAGCAGTTAACTTTTCCTCCCTCTCTTACTCTTCCTTCCTCCATAGTTCCCTGTCATTTCTTCCCTTCCCTCACTTAACACATTCACATATTCTCCTCTTGTACTCATTCCAAGAACACACACACACACACACACACACACACACACACACACACACACACACACATGCTGAAGCCTATCCCCCACTCCTGCAGGTCTCATTACTTGGTCAGTGTGGGCTGGGTGAATGGGTCAACAGCGTGGGTGTCGTGGGCGTCGAGGGACCAGAGCACTGCAGTCCTGGCCACCTGCGACAACTCTACCTGGAACTGCTCCCTGGTGGGTCAAGCGTACGAGGTCATGCGAGGTCACAATGTTAGGAAGAGGAATGTTATAGACGTGTAGGATTGATGGCTTCTTAACCTCTTCAGTTCAGCACCATGACGCGTTTTCATATTCATTCTGCTTACTGTTTGGTGATTTTACACAGCTTCAGAAACTATGAGGGTGATTGAAATAGCGAAGACTGTGGCCATTAATCTTTTGACCTCCATAGACCATTCCTAACGAAAATAAAGTGGTCTAATCGTACACAAATCTCAAGGTAAAAATGTGTCCCAGTATTGAAAGGGTTAAATTTTCCTTTGTTTCCTTATTTTTCCTTTTTTTTTTGTTGTCATATGTATTAAAATGGTGATGCAGGTTACGTTATACATCACCATCACCACTAATCTCTCACCACCAGTAGCTAAGAACGTAAGAAAGTAACTACATCAAGAAGCCATCAGGCCCACACGTGGCAGTCGCTGTATAAATATTCATGTCATCTTTCACACCTCCCTCTTGACTCGGCACCAACAGCTTCATTACTGTCTTAACACTACTCTATTACCCTATCTCATCATCACCGCCATCACCACCACCACGCATTAAACTCTTTCCACACTATCACCACTACCCATCCTCACCACCACCACCACTCACCATCACTACCACCATCCTCTCATCATACCACAGTTCATCTCCTCCACTATGCACCACCACTCACCACCACCACCACCACCACCATCCCCAGCATCTCCCTCCCCCAACAGGTCCATGTGAACCACAAGGAGGGCGGTGGCGTGTCCCCTGTGGTTGGGTCAGTGGTGTGGGCTGGCAGCTGGGCCGTCTTCCCCTGGTCAGTCAAAACCCTATCGGGCGCCTGGCACAACCACGTGGCTCTAGTGGGTGCCAAAGAGGGCCGCCACGCTCCCCTCACCCTGGAGGACTACGACGTGACGGAGGTGCTCGGGTATGACACCAACAGGAGCCTCGTCTACTTCAGAGGTTCGGGTGAGTCTCAATGCCATATTCTGAAACATTTCTGCATCAAACCACCACCACTTTCAAATGCCTACATCTCAGTTGAAAGTACACGGATTTCTAATGGTTTTAATGGTTCTAGTGGGTAAGTTAGTAAGATTTCTGCATTATTTATACTGGAAACTCTTGAGAATATGGGTAAGTAGTTCAGTGGCCTTTGAAAATAGTCACGGTGGATGAAGAAGCAAAGTGTGTCAAAGTACAGGCCTCATAGGTAGTGAAGGACTGATGGAACCTTCATGTGACCTCTCGGCCTTATGGCAAGCTGTGGTGTTGGAACTGAGAGATTTAAGTTTTTTTTTTATGTTAAGGCCTATAGCGCCTGTAGGCATACTTGAAGAGTATACGTGGGAAGCGCTGTTAAGCTTCCGCCCTTTCGTGGAGCAGGCAATTTTATTTATAGTGGTACCCATATTAGGATACATATCACCACCCAAGCGCATCTTCGGTGTAACCACCTAGAACCTGGGCATCATGGTGACATGTATGCAACTTTAAACCACTCGAAAAATGGCATAGCTTCAAAACAGTATGTGGTGGGATTCGAACCTACAAGTGGACGTCTGCCCGATCCCACGCTCACCACCTTATCCAGTCTTGTTGAGGCCTGACAAGGAAGAGTGGCGTTGTGTGGGTTCCTTCACTAGAGGAGGAGGAGGAGGAGGAGGAGGAGGAGGAGGAGGATGGGAGGAGGAGGAGGAGGAGGAAGAGGAAGAGGAAGAGGAGGAGAAAGAGGAAGAGGAGGAGGAGGAGGAGGGAGGAAGGAGGAGGAGGGGGAAGGAGGAGGGGAGGAGGAGGAGGAGGGGGAGGAGGAGGAGGGGAGGAGGAGGAATGTTACAAAGTACAGCCGAGCAGCAACATAATAATTTAGATTCTTAAAAATCTAAGAACATAAGAAAATAAGGAAAGTTGCAAGAGGCTGTCAGGCCTACACGTGGCAGTCCCTGTGTGAATAGCAATACCTAATTCCACCTATTATCCCTCTCCATAAGTTTATTCAATCTTCTTTAAAAGCTCCCTATTGACTCAGCACTAACAACATGATTACTGAGTTCGTTCCATCCATCAATCACTCTGTTAGAGAACCAGCTCCTCATTTTTTTCCTAAACCTGAATTTCTCAAGCTTAAGCCTATTATTTCCTGTTTTATCCTGGCTACCGATCCTAATAACTTTGCTCATGTCCTCTTTGTTGTAACCCCTATACCAATTCAATACTTCTATCAGGTCCGCTTTTAACCTACGTCTCTCTAAGGAATGCAAATTTAGTTTCCTCATTTTCATCCTTGTAAGGTAATTCAGGAACTGCTCTTATATAACCTAACCTAACCTAACCTAACCTAACCTAACCTAACCTAACCTAACTTAACCTAGTAGATATAGGACAGTAAAGCTGCAGGAGCAGCAGTAGCAGGAAAAGGAAAAACACACACACACACATACAAAGACACACACACACACACACACACACACACGCACGTCTTCCTCTCCCAGTGCTGCAGAATGGCGCGGGCAGGCAGCAGGTGTACAGCGTGCAGATGGAGGATCAGAAGGTGGCGTGTGTTACCTGCCAACTGGGCTGCCCCTACGTGGAGGCCAACCCCAACCCCGCCCTCACCTACATGGTGGTGACCTGCCTGGGCACCGACCTGCCCTCCTCACACCTCCTGCGCCTTGCCACTAACAAAACACGCGCCTTCTCCACGCCCCTCCACAAGCAGGAACACTTGAGGTACGTAACACAAAGATGCTGGTGGTGGTGGTGTTACTAATACTACTGTACTACTATTACTACTGCTGCTGCCGCTACTACTACTGTTCCTACTACTATTACTACTGTTGCTGCTGCTGCTGCTACTACTACTACTACTACTGCTCTTACTACTATTATTACTGCTGTTGCTGCTCCTACTACTATTACTACTGCTGCTGCTACTGTTATCATTACTGCTGGCTGCTACTACTTCTTTTACTATTGTCGCTGCTACAACTATTATTTCTGCTGCTGCTACAACTACTATTACTTCTACTGCTGCTGCAACTATTACTTCTGCTGCTGCTGCAACTACTATTACTGCTGCTGCTGTTACTATTACTACTGCTACTGTTACTGTTGCTGCTATTACTACTAATATTAATGGTACTCGTGTTCTTGTTGCTACTCCTATTGCTATTACTGATACTAATATAATTACAATAGTTATCAATATCATAGTACAAGAATAATAACGCACTATTACTGCTACCATACTACTACTACTACTACTGCTGACACTAACGATCGTTGCTGATCATTGTAACAGTTATGCGCTTCACACTCAACTATCTAAAGCTCGTATTCTCAAACACTTCTATGTTTTATCTCCAAAAGGCTTTATTTAAATTTATACAAATTTTTAAGGTGTTTTACGGTTCTAGAGGTAGAGTGACAAGATTTCTACATTACTGACCGGAAAAACACTCTTGAAAACCTCGTTAATCCTCTCTGTGGCCTTTGAAAATAGTCGTGGTGAGAGAGCCAAGCGTTTCTTAATACGGGCCTAAGATTCGAATCACATATAATAATCAAGAAGAGACGGTGACCTGAACGAGAACACCTTGCCCGTTTAGCCGGTACCCACTCAGTCTCACCCAACCCAGCTCCCCCTAATGCCTCTCTCCCCGCCCCTCGCAGGTTAGCCCTCAAGGATCTCGCCCTCCCTATAGTGAACTCCTTCGATGTGGCCCTGGAGCCCGCCCTGCACGCCGCCGTCACCCTCACATTGCCCCCGGGGTGGTCCAACCAAGATGACACGCTTCTCTACCCGATGGTCGTGCAGATGTAAGAGAGAGAGAGAGAGAGAGAGAGAGAGAGAGAGAGAGAGAGAGAGAGAGAGAGAGAGAGAGAGAGAGAGAGAGAGAGGTAATGACGAAAGAAAAGTAAAACATTCAAAGAGTAGAGAAAAAGACAACTGTGTGGTAAAAGTGATGGTGATGGCGCAGGATCGGGCCGGGCGAGAAGGACGTGGAGGAGCAGCTGTGGCACCTGGGCTGGCGGGAGTATCTGTCATCGGGCCACCAGGTCGCCCACGCCAAGGTGCAGCTGTGGGGCGGCGACCCGTCCACGAGGGCCTCCACCCACACCCTGGCCATGCACCAGGCGAAGGTGGTCAGGTGAGTGTGTGTGTGTGTGTGTGTGTGTGTGTGTGTGTGTGTGTGTGTGTGTGTCTTGGAAATGTAAAATATTCTTGTTTTATATGTCTGGTAGTAGAATTTCAATATGTACTGTATGAAATGAGAATACATGGACAGATACCAAATGTGGAAATACTCCCCAGGACACACGTACTCTCACTATCAGTACAAGAAAATGATGAAAAAGCGAAATCAAACATAAATGAACATTGATCTAAGAAACCGCTAATACAATAAGAGGAAAGTAGAAAACACAATCAATTAACCATATACAAACATTTCATATATCATATCTAACAAAAAAAAAAGAAACATCTACAGAATATTTTTTTTTCACTTACATTCTCCCTTCTTTCTATCCCGTCCCATGCCTCCCGTGTGTGTGTGTGTGTGTGTGTGTGTGTGTGTGTGTGTGTGTGTGTGTGTGTGTGTGTGTGTGTGTGTGTGTGTGTGTGTGTGCGTGCGTGCAGGAAGATGCTAGAGCAGTTTGACTTCCTGGACGGTGACAACGTGGCTGTGTGGGGGTGGGGTTCCGGCGCCTCCCTCGCCCTGGACGCCGCCGCACTGGAGCCTTCCCTCATCAAGTGTGTGGCCGCCGTCAACCCCGTAGTCGACTGGCGCGCTCACGGCAAGTACAGAGCTATCACTATGTCCTAAAATTAATATCCCGGTGTCCTGTTCTCTAAAACAGTCAAAGGGACATTGACTCTCCTCTCACGATGTCCTATCGTCTTCTTTGCATGTTTAAAGCAATCGACAAACCCTTCACTCAAGATTTCAATGGACACTCACAACACACCATCTCGTTAGCCAGAAGACAAACGACTTAAGTTTAACATTGATAGTTACCATTTCGTTCTCAATCAAGTGCTTAGTTCTGCTCCCAACACTCACATTGTCTTCCACCACAGGCTTCTTCAAGATCATAACGTAAACCCGTAACACACAATTCTATCATTTTACTAGTCTGAAAAGAAACCACGGTATTCAGAGTTACTGAAATCCAAAAGCGTTCTGAATTGATTACCTACTTCTGCCGTCAACACCTGCATCATCTCAAAGTTAATTGTGTCCTTCAAGACAATAATACAACCTCCTAATGTAATATTCTATTAGCTTGAAGGAATATCACGGCCTTTTAGAGTGAGAGAGAACCCATATCATTCCAAATTAAGTGTTTAGTCCTGCTTGGAATCCTCCTATCCTTCCCCTTCCCCAGCATCTTAATGACCATAATATCATATTCTCAAATTTCTCTGTGCTTCATCTCCACTATCTCAAAACGCTTATTCAAATTTACACGAGGTTTTATGAAGCAGAGTGACAAGATTTTCATATTATTAACAGAAGGAACACTCTAGAAAATCCCGCTAATCATCCCTGTAGCCTTGGAAAATAGTCGTGGCGAGAAAGCAAAGCGTTTCTGAACAAGGACCATAATCTCACAACATGACATTTTAAAAACTTGCAGAACCACAGTAATTAGAAGGGAAACCCCAGCAGGGTTAGTGGGACAACAAATAGCTCCAGAGTAACTGTCTCGTCCTGCTGCCAACACACAAAACATCTTCACAGGCTCGTTCTGGGCGGAGCGGCTTCTGGGGTCGTCCACCAGTGAAGGGTCAGGACGCCGATACGAGGACAGCGATCTGACCCGCCTGGCGCCTTCACTCGGCAAAGGGCGAGTTCTGTTAGCACACGGCACCCGAGACCCCGCAGCCCACCACGCCTTCCTGCTGGCCCACGCCCTCATCTCCAGCGAGACTTACTTCACCCATGTGGTATGCTCATCTCCTCGCCTCGCCTCATTCTCTCGGTGTTGTCTTTTTTCATTACCGTGTTCGAGTGGCGTCAATGCGCGTTAGTTGTCCTTCCATGTTTTTTTTTTTTTTCAGTGCCTTTCTCATTTTTTTTTCTTTCCCAAGTCGTGTCTTTCTGACGCCGTTTTGTTTTCTATTTATTTATTTACTCATCTATTTATTTACTTTTTGTCTTCCTCTTACTTTTGCTTTGGCTCGTTGAGTCTTCTGCCGTGGTGTACCGGCTCTTCCTTCTCCTCCTGATCCTCCTCGTATTCTTATTCTTTCTTAATAGTGTGGATTGATTTTGTGCATTAAGAACTTCCAACATTTCTCCTCCTCTTCCTCTTCCACGAATTTCGTTAAGACATTGGTACTCGCGATGTGCCACGCTCGTTTCCTGGAAGGTTTTAGAGAAGTGGCACCAGCTGAAGCCCGACATCACCACCACCACATTCACAGTGTGAGGGATCCACATCACATCTGTTATCATAAAGCTGTCTTATTATTCTTTATTTGCTACTAGAATTTTTCCTAGGCATTTAAATTTACATATTACATTACTAGTACTACTACAGCCGTGTTTTCATTAATTGATGTTTATTATTTCAAACTGACAATATAGTTAATTATGTTCTCTTTAGTTACTTTTGTTCTGTTAAGTATTAATTTTACTGCTTTTATATAATCTTTTTATAATGCAACCTTGTGCCTCTTCCTTCCTTGTGTCTTTGCTTCATTATACAGATGCTGCTGCCTCTCTTCCCCCATTCCTTCCTTCCTTCCTTCCATTCTTCATTCCTTCCTTCCTTACATTCTTCATTCCTTTCCTTCCTTCCTGCCTTTCTTTCTTTCCTCCTTTTCATGCCCACAATACTATATCGCCCTGCCTCTCGTTGTGTTGCTTATATATATATATATATATTCTTTTTATTTTTAATACAGTACTAAAGTTTTATTTTACTATCACACACACACACACACACACACACACACACACACACACACACACACACACACACTCTCATTAATCCTTGCTTTACACCAGTAACACGTTTCTTGAGTCATTATCCACATCACTATTCCACTCCTCAATACCTACTGTCGCGCCGCCTCTCAGACAGGACTTCTCATCTTCCCAACTGTACCTCACCTTTACTCTTTGACAAACATCTTGCTTCTCTCCCCGCACATACGCTTCTCACCCTTGTCTTGCACCCTCAACTACCAGACACACACCTTATTTCTCTTTTCTCACTCCCGTTGTGTTCTCTTTCTTCTTTACCGCACAAACATCTTTCAGCCTTGGCTTGCATCCTCAACTACTCCCAAGCACACACACGCCTGCCGCCCTTGTCTTACCCGCGCCATCCATCACTCTCCCGCTGTAGGTGTACCCGGACCTAAGTTACCCGCTGTCCATGGTTCGCCTCCATCTGTACGAGGAGTTGGACCACTTCCTCCTGCAGAAGAGTTGTGTGGGTCGCCCCCTCGAGAGGAAAGTCACTCTCGATTGGGTCTAACTTATTATTTCTCCTGCCGCGCCGCCACCCACCACCAAGAGGTCTGCGTCAAGAACACGAGGTCTCGTAGTTAAATTAATCGAGGCCATTTATCTGTGCGGTGACCATAAGTACATACATCCATAGATCATAGGACTAATGGGTGACCGTGACCTTTGTTGCGGAAGTCAGGTGTTGGCAAGCCTGGCCTGTGTTCCTCAGTAGTTTCTAGAAATACTTCGTAGATGTGTTGCTGCTTTCCCATAAATAGATATTTTGTGATGTGTTAGCGGTAGGCACGAGACCCCTTTCCTGTGTGTGTGTGTGTGTGTGTGTGTGTGTGTGTGTGTGTGTGTGTGTGTGTGTGTGAGAGAGAGAGAGAGAGAGAGAGAGAGAGAGAGAGAGAGAGAGAGAGAGAGAGAGAGAGAGAGAGAGAGAGAGAGAGAGAGAGAGACTTTCAAATAATATAAATGAAAAAGTATGAAACTTTTGACATTTCTACACCCATAACAATAGGTGTGTGTGTGTGTGTGTGTGTGTGTAATTCACCTCGGTCGTCTGCTGGTCACCCAGCCAGTCTTCTCCATTACGGAGCAAGCTCAGAGCTCATAGACCGATCTTCGGGTAGGACTGAGACCACATAACACACTCCATACACCGGGAAAGCGAGGCCACAACCCCTCGAGTTACATCCCGTACCTATTTACTGCTAGGTGAACAGGGGCCACACATTAAGAGACTTACCCATTTGCCTCGCCGCTTACCGGGATTCGAACCCGGCCCTCTCGATTGTGAATCGAGCGTGCTAACCACTACACTACGCGGTGTGTGTGTTTCACTGTTTGATCTGCTGCAGTCTCTGACGAGACAGCCAGACGTTACCCTACGGAACGAGCTCAGAGCTCCTTATTTCTGATCTTCGGATAGGCCTGAGACCAGGCACACCACACATCGGGACAATAAGTGTGTGTGTGTGTGTGTGTGTGTGTGTGTGTGTGTGTGTGTGTGTGTGTGTGTGTGTGTGTGTGTGCGTAATTCACCACCCCGGTCGCCTGCTGGTCACCCAGCCAGTCTTCCCCATTACGGAGCGAGCTCAGAGCTCATAGACCGATCTTCTGGTAGGTCTAAGACGGCGTTCACACCAGAGTGATAAGATATTTATGTCAGAAACATGCGATACACGATAATTATCCTTAAGATAAGTAAGGTTCATACTGAAGCGATAAGACATGAGCCAGCAGCGAAGTGTAGCAGGAGGAATTTAGTCAGTAATCATGAGTTCATCGAGTGAGGATGAAGTTATAGCCAATATCGTACGACACTGAAGGAAGAGACACGCACTCTTTGTCTCTTGATACACGTATCTTACGACAGATGTCGCAATCGTACTGGTGTGAACCAGTTTTGTCGTCTCTCCATATTTTTAATGGATCTGAGCGCTTCGTATCTCACAAGACAATTATCGTCTATCGCTTACGACCTACAGACATGTATCTTATCACTCTGGTGTGAACGCCGCCTGAGACCACAACACACACTCCACACACCGGGATACCGAGGCCACAACCCCTCGAGTTACATCCCGTACCTATTTACTGATGGGTGAACAGGGGCTACACATTAAGAGGCTTGCCCATTTGCCTCGCCGCTTTCCGGGACTCGAAACCAGACCCTCTCGATTGTGAGTAGACCGTGCTAACCCCTGCACTACCTACGCGGTGTGTGTGTGTGTGTGTGTGTGTGTGTGTGTGTGTGTGTGTGTGTGTGTGTGAAGCCCGTACATGTACGATATTCGTGCATATGTGAACAAGTGGTGCAGTCATGTTGCCGCTCGTGGACCACCGGGAGGAGCAGCCCAGACCAGAGGCGGCGTCCTTACACTATATCCTGAAATGCTTGTGCGCCGTGGCTACACTACATTGATTTTAAAGGGCTGTAGTTGAAGTTACACGGATTTTTAAGGCCTTTTTTATGTTTTTAGTGATAAATTAACAAGATTTTTACTAGATCATATGGAGTAACAGTCTGAAGAACCAGGCTAATCGTTACTGTGGCTTTTGAAAATCGTCGTGATGGGGAGAGCAAAGCGTTACAGAATAAACGTCGTTATTGCAGGGAACTCATTAGTCACAGTGGCGAGGCAGCAGTCGCTTCAACTCATTAAACCCGAGTGGTGAGACTGTCTTATCGCAATTATTATCGCCTCACACGCGTTACAAACTGGTATCTTTTTTCATGGTGGAATCAATTTATACAGAGAGAGAGAGAGAGAGAGAGAGAGAGAGAGAGAGAGAGAGAGAGAGAGAGAGAGAGAGAGAGAGAGAGAAATAGGTGAGGAACTACTGAATGCTTTAAACGACTGTTGCCTTGTTAGCGCGGATGGGTCTTCGCTCGTCCTCACTTCATCCTCCTTCACAGGGCCTCCACAACTGAGCTCATGACTGAACTACAAACATCCCCCACCCTTCCGACGTTCCTGCATCTTGTTAATTAAATCTAGGTCATCACTCGCTATCACCCACTGTCTCCCTCTTCCTCTCCTTACCCTCCTCCGCCTTCCCCAATTACCTTCTCCCCTGTCGTCCACCCTACCACCTGATGTGTCCCCTCCCTTCCCCCTCCCTCCTCCATTACCTCCACAGTCTCCTTCTCCACTTATCCAACAGCCTTCTCCCCATTAAACTGCCAACCCTGAAATTAATCACAGCTGCATCCACGTACGAAGTCACTTACAGATGGATTATATAACCTCCATATCCTGAGACTGATTGTGGAGAGCCAGTAGCAGCCAGCCACTTAGTCTATCTTGTGTTAGGTGTAGAGTACCTCCCAAAACTGTCTTTAAAGCGTGGTGCGGAGAAAGCGACAGTATAAAACCTTCTGTCGGTAAGGTTGGTATGCATGGTTTGACGTGTTGCTACTGTTCATGCCTATCTATTTCCCATACGTCAACCCTCCCTAGAGTGCAGGGCTGCCAACTGTTGCCACTGTATCACCAAACGTGTCAGATGTCTTCCATGGAGTCAGAATGTAGACCTCTTGCTTTTCACTGATAGTTTTGGGAGCTGCTGTACCTGTAGATAATTCTGAGGTCCCTGAGGCTAAACTTTTCATCATGGAGATCTCGGATATGCAACTCATTATAATTTTCCAGTTAGTAGGGCGAGATATTTAATGTGTCACATGCTATGTGAAGTCAAGTAGGTTGTAGGATTCCCTAAAGTTGTTTCCAAACGAGGGCACGTGTGTGTGTGTGTGTGTGTGTGTGTGTGTGTGTGTGTGTGTGTGTGTGTGTGTGTGTGTGTGTGCATTATACCTATTATAAAATTATACAAGTAACCAATTAAGTACTCTACGTAACTAAGGCTCCCATAGAGTTAATCCAGTGGTATTAATGCGGTTTTCACCATATCACAAAAACATTATCATTTTATGCCAAAAGTTCATATCTTTGTATTCCTTTTTTTTTCTCTTTTTCTTTTTAACTGTATTAATACCCATTGACTTGTTAACGGAGATACTGATGAAAACTGCAAATTAACCAATCAACTGTACACCAGTCCCTTCAATTCCTCTTCGCACAGCACAGTTGACATCTGGCACTCGGCAGGCACTGATCCCCTCCTGACGCACCCCTAACCCTCACTCTCCCCGTCCCGCAGGTCTACACTGACGACGACTACATGCTGGACCTCAACCGCTACCATCTCATCAATGCCTTCACCGAATTCTTTTTCACCTGGCTCCACGACCCCCTTACCTACGAGCTGCAGGAGGCCTGAGTCACCACGCCCACGCACCCAATCGGCCTGCCAGCGTGCCCCAAAGGAAAGTTCTGAGTGTCTACCTACCTCAACGCCTCCGCCTGCGCGTTGTCTCAGGTGGACGTTCGTGATACAGTAGAAGAATGGAAGATTAGTATTACTTGTAGATGTGTAGGAAGGACCTGTTTTGTAATCCAGAGACGAAGAAAACATAAGCCAGATCGCACACACACGTACCAACCAACGTAAGGTAAACCAAACTAAAAGATGTCTCCGATTGTCTCGTCTCGCGGCCAGGAGCAAGTGTGGCGTCTCATCTCCAATGCGGACTGTTCTTTGATCACTTCTCGTCCTTCCCTAAATTTTCTACTGTGTATATATTTGTGCTCACAGTCTAGTATTTATTTGAATTTCTTTGGTTTTCTAAGAGAGAGAGAGAGAGAGAGAGTGTGTGTGTGTGTGTGTGTGTGTGCTGTTTCGGGTTCCCTTGAAGCAGTGTGAATCATGTAAATACGTAACACTGTTGTTCGCTCTGGTTGTTCAGAGTCTCACAATTAGCTGATAAAATAGATAACAAAGAATAAAATGTATGAGAAGTTTTCCTTAGAAGTGCAGTAAACATACGCTTAGATATGAAAGGAGCGAACTTGACACATGTACATACTAAAGATAGCATTCCTCTAGTGTATCTATTTTTCTCTTGTAACTCATTCCTGACTAGCCAGATTAGTGACTTTGTATACACATATATATATTTTCTTCCTCTCACATTCAACAGATCGAAAGTCTCTCGGGGAACGTGTAGAAGCACTTACTACACTCCACGTTACAAGCCTCCCTGTAGCCTACGTACACTCTCTCGTCTTGGCCTTCACTGCACATCACTCCTTGTTGACTTCTATACATTGTTACTCGCCTGTGTGTGTGTGTTGTGTGTGTGTGTGTGTGTGTGTGTGTGTGTGTGTGTGTGAAACTTCTCTATTTCATGTCATCATACACACAATCCCAGGTCAATTCGTAAGGATAATAACAATAATAGAAAAAGAAAAAAACAACAACAACAGATAGGTCTCTTATGATGTCAATTTTTCGTTTTATCGTAACCCACATTACCTGACGCATCTCAGCCACTGCTACTACTACTACTACTACTACTACTACTACTACTACTACTACTACTACTACTACTACTATTTCTATACCACGGTTTGAAATTACAGTAATACCAAAGATTTTACCACTTCAGAAGGCCGAACAAGAACAGACTGACTGGTTGATTGAAATATCTTCAGGCTCCACAAGAGAGAGAGAGAGAGAGAGAGAGAGAGAGAGAGAGAGAGAGAGAGAGAAATAATGATATATGCTATCTTTTCCATCCTGTTTCAACACCGGGAAAAAATTGACCTTTGTGTGTGTGTGTGTGTGTGTGTGTGTGTGTGTGTTTGTGTGTGTGTTACTGTACTTAGAAACTATATGTTTGATCTGTTAAAAGTAAAGTTTCAAGCAATACTCGGTAAGCATTCCTCA
>NC_059304.1:22281174-22296174 GCF_017591435.1 Portunus trituberculatus
AAGCTAGTTCATATACATGGACGGTGATGTGTCATATCAGGTCAAGCGACGTTGCCACTCACGACCCAGGTGGAATTTCCCGGGGAGGTTAGGGGGTGAGTCAGGTCGCCACGCACGTGTCGCTTCACTTCTCCTCTGGTCACTACCATGACGCTTCCCCGTCATACACTGTCTTGCGCAGCCAGACCAAGGAATTCATATTCCGCCTTAATAGATATTTCTTGCAAGAGAAAGCAAATCGGGCAACACTCTTACCTTTAATTCAAGCAAGGAACCACTCAATATATTACTGTGCTTCTACTCGTATGTGCACTTATTTGACAAACATGTAAATTACTTGTCTCATTTTCATGTATATAACCAGAATCTTTATTGCATTTAATGTACTATATAGCTGCATAGGTATTTGGGTCTCTTCTGACTTCTTTTAATGAAGTAGAGAACGATCATCACTCCGTTTTCTTTGAAGAAGGTACTGGTATAGCAGTGGCACGTCGCACCCAAGAGGAGCCACACCTTGTGGGTAGCTACGGATGAGTTCTAGTATAGGAGAGGTGTAGTTGGTTTGGCTGCACTTCTGTTTTGCGTCCGTCCTGTAGTGTGGCGGCAACGCGTGGGAGAGACGCGGCATTGTCTCGTCCTGTTTGTCGTTGTGGTGGCCGTGGTCACCAGTGGGTTTGGTGGGCGGCTGGGTGCCCCCACCATCTTTTGTGTAGTATCAGTAGTATACTGTTTATAGTACCGGCCAGTCTTCAGCGGAGTTAACACGTACGTTCTCGGCACAGTAAGAGACACGTGTGGCTGGACTGTGCGTTACCAGTACTCATTAGTCATCGGTCTGGGAGTTGTGCCCTCCTGTTGAGTAGCTGGCTTGCTACTGGGTAGACCGTGACTGTTAGAGCAACGGGCTTGTTGCTCTGGGAGAGGTGTAGTAAGTTTGGCTGCATTTCTCGTGCGTTCGTCCACTCGGGTGGAGCGACGCGGAGGGACGTGTTATTGTTTCGTCCTGTTTTTGCTGTTGGTGGTTGTAGTCACCAGTGGGGTTTGGTGGGCGGCTGTGTGCCCCCACCATCTTTTGTATAGTTTCAGTAGTATACTGTATTGTAGTGGTAGTAGCCACGCACACTATTGAATGCTGAGAGGCTTCATGTCGGCCAGTGGTGCGTAGTTGTCGTCCGCCAGACTTGTCTGCGACGAGTATTTGGACTCCGTGTATAGCTGGTGTCACCCGTAGGTGGTGTCTGGGCTTGTGTGTACATCACCGGATGTGCTGTACACATCATATATTGCAGTAGTAGTAGGCCAGGGATGTCAGTCTGACAGGTGTTAGTAAGCACTTGTTGTAGTAGGATAGTATAGTAATATAATATACCGCGCGTGTTGTTCCGGTCTGTGAGTTATCACAGTCTGTGGACAAGGCGGGTGGAGAGGCATTAATACTTCATAGAGAAGTGGGTGGAATTGTCCTTGTGGGCGGTTTCTCTAGGGGGTATTAAGGCCTCGCCCTGTTACACATAACATCTACCATTTATAAATTCTACTTGGTTGGGTACAGGAGGAGAAGGAGTTGCTGAGGAGATTCCCTTACAGTGGGGGAAATTATACACTGTTGGCGACCTTGAAAGAACCTGAGGGTTACGGCGGCTGTGAGTTATAGTAGTGGGGACTCTGTGGAGTGTTTTATAATCCCCACTGTACTGACCGTAACAAAGTTGGCGATTTTGCCAGAATAACACTCTAGTGAGCTGTAGCAGTTAACCGCAGCCGTGTGGCGTGGCGTACAATATATATATATATATATATATATATATATATATATATATATATATATATATATATATATATATATATATATATATATATATATATATATATATATATATATATATATATATATATATATATATATATATATATATATATAGTCTAAAATTAGATCACGTACTTACTTGATTTGGAATTGCTGACAGATTAGCTGGTATAAGTTAATTTGCTTTTGAAAATGCTCAGTTTTGACAATTTTTTTTTTCCGACATCTTGAAACGTCTAACTAAAGTTTATTCTCGTAATACAGAATAGTAGAGAAGGAACTTTGATATGGAACGACGGAAGAAGTAGGGTACAGAAGTGAAAAAAGAGAGAATAAGAAAAGAAAAAAAAAAAAACCATGATATACATGTACGCATATCAATGATATCGAAGAACAAGAGTTAGTTACCTTAATTTGGCCTTCAGTTTATTTCCACAAGGTAAAACATACTTACCCGTAGTGATGGGCCACTCTAAATAGACTATAGTAATTAAGCTCATCTCTACCCTGGCCACGGAATGGTAGTTACACTGCAGCTAACATTACGCAGCGAGGAATATCTGCCTGAATGCATCTAAGTGTGCAGATTGTGCAACAAATAACAAAAGTTTGAACAGCAAGTTTAGAGCCTCCATTGCCAATGGTACTTCTGAGACAGCACTCCACTGTCCATGGTACGGTGAAATGGACAACAGGAGCATTTTCAACTCGTACTAGGTGCTACTGTGGAGCTTTCTACTGAGCAGTGAGTGTACGTAGTACGTAGAGTGTGAAGCAGGAGCAGTACGTAGTGACTAGTGATAGGGGAAGCGAGCGAGGCGAATGTCCATGGTGAAACATTTCTCTCGGGGCGGCACAAGCTAGAAAGCAGCTCATTAATTTACAAGTATGCTATTGCACGTCCATACTGATGAAACCTCACTTAGTCAACCTAGTCATGTTATTAGCAAGCAATACTTGTTGTTCATGATGTATATCGTCTATATGTACATTTGATTAACAAGTGTACCTAATCTCATTTTTTGATTGATTTATTTATTCATTTATTTATTTTTACTTTTGGGGGCGGCATTTTCAAGTTTTTTTCAAATGTAAATTTATCTCTCACTATGCCGTTGAGTGATAGTGCGAATTTTCAAAGAAGAGAACATGTATAGCCACATTTTTTTTTTTTTTTTTTTTTTTAAGAAAGCACCATACCACAAGGGCAAACTTCACGACCTAATGCTTCCAATCCTCCCTCAAATAAGCAACAAATCAGGAGACACTTGCCTTTTTCACTTCTCTACCGTGGGAGTGGGTGAAGATTATGTACATCCCGCTGATGGTGAGGGAGATGGCACAAGCCCAACTCATAATGCCTGCCACCAGTATTGGCCAATGTTTTTTCCTGCACCACTCCATGCTGTAGACACTTGAGTCTTGACTGTTCAGTAATAGACCCAACTCTCAAAGAAAGCCTCACAGTGCTCTTTTATCGTGACGCAACATCCGCTCCTTTGAAGGGGGCGCGCCACATCTCCTGTCACATTTCCTACAGGACACATCTACAAATTTTGAAGTTTTTAGAGTAGTGACATATTTCTTACAGGGATGCTGCAGAGACACACCATATCTCCTACACGCAGTATAGGTGTAGGAAATATGGTGGGTACTAAGTTGTTGTGTAGATGTGCTGAATATACTTTTTTTTTGTAGGAGATATGTGTAGGAAATGTGGTAGTACTCCTATTATTGTAGATGAGACTCATAATTATACCGTCATATATATTCTACAAATATTACATTATTATGTTCATTTTCTCTGGAATGTTTACTATTTCCGTGTCAGAGACCTATCTCTGTGTGCTGAACGCATAACGGAGGTGATAGTCTGGCATGGAGGCGTACATTTCTCATTCTTTTTCTCAACCTAAACCTTCTAAACCATGGTTTAACACAACCTGCTCTCGTGCTACACATGATAGAGAGGTTGCCCACAAAAGCTACTTGAGCCTCCAGTCTCCTGAATCTCATGCACTTTATATTTCTGCCAGGAATCATACATAGTCTGTTCTTTAAATTGTCAAACACTCCTTCATAAATAAAAATGTCGAAATCTTTCAAACTCTAATTCCCTTCGTGACTTATGACATCTGGCCAAAAATATCTCTAATAACTTTAATTCTTCATCTCTCCCTCCTTTATTTCATCCTGATGCCACCACTGACATCTCGTTTCTAAAGCTAAACTCTTCCCTCAAACCTTTGCTAAAAACTCCACCTTGAATAATTCTGGGATTGTCCCTCCCTCTGACTACTTCATGTTTTCAATCAAAATTCTTCGTAACGATGTTTTCCATGCCCTCTCCGGCATAAGCCCGCGGAAGATTTACGGACTTGATAGGGACCCTTCTATTGTTCTCAAAAACTATGCTTCCGTGCTTGCACCATGACTGGGAAAACTCTTTCAACTATGCTTATCGACTTCTACCTTTCCTTTTTGCTGGAAGTTTGCCTACATTCAACCTGTTCCTAAAAAGGGTGACCGTTCTAATCCCTCAAACTACCGTTCTATAGCATTAATCTCTTGTATGTATAAAGTTTTTGAATCTATCCTCATTAGGAAGATTCTTAAAAGTACTTGTGTAAAATATTTTATCCATTTTGATAAATAAAACGTTCCACATTTTAATCAATGTGGTTTCCAGTTTCTACAGTTTTTCAACATTCTCCTTGCCCATGATCTTTATATATATATATATATATATATATATATATATATATATATATATATATATATATATATATATATATATATATATATATATATATACAAGAGGGAGAACTGCCAAGGGCAACAAAATACTAGAAAAAAAAAAGGCGCACTGGAACTGCAGTTTCCCTAAAAGATTTGAAAGAATTGGCCAAAAACCTGGGACAAATGTCTTGACACCTCTCTTAAAAGAAGTCAAGTCGTAGTAAGATGGAAATACAGAAGCAGGACAGGGAGTTTCAGAGTTTACCAGTGAAAGGTATGAATGATTGAGAATACTGGTTAACTCTTGTATTAGAGTGTTAAAACAGAATAGTGTTGCGAGGAAGAGAGAGCCTTGTGCAGCAAAGCCGCTGGAGGAGAGGAGGCATACAGTTAGCAAGATCAATAGAGCAGCTAGCATGAAAATAGCGATAAAATATAGAAAGAGGCTGAAGACAGTCAGTCAAAGCAGGGGAGTTGATGAGACGAAAAGCTATTGATTTCACTCTATCTAATAAAGCTGTATGAATGGAATCACCTCCCAAACATGAAAGAGTACTCCATACAAGGAGGGATAAGGCCCTTGTACAGAGTTAGCCGCAGAACATGTCTAACACGACAGCAAAAGTTTCACCGAAATCTCAAAAAGATGACCAAGATTCAGCAAGGAACGCCAGAAGATCACCAGTAGAGCGACCTTGACGGAAGCCATACTGGCGATAAGATAGAAGATTGTAAAGTGACATGTTTAAAGGGAGGCTCTGGCGTAGTGGATAAGGTAGTGGTGATGGGATCAGGCAGATGTCCATGCGTAGGTTCGAATCCTATCACGTACCGTCTTGAAACTTCGTCATTTGTCGAGTGGTTTAAAGTTACCTACATGTCGCCATGATACCCAAGTTCTAGAAGGAGGTGTAATTTCCTGACACTAAAGATGCGCTTAGGTGGTGATATGAGCCCTAATATGGGTGCCACTATACATAAAATTGCTTGCGCCGCTAATGGGTGGAAGTTGAACAGCGCTTCCCATATACTCAAGTATAACTACAGGCGCTATAGGCTATAACATTAAATAAAAAAAACCTCAAGCTTGTCATTAACATCAGTACGACAAGTGGGACATGTTGAAGGGTTGTGATCTGCTGCCTACAGAATCCACGTTAAACACACTGTAGCCTACATACACTCTCTCTTCTTGGCCTTCACTGCACATCACTCCTTGTTGATTTGCTACTTATCCATGTGATGCAGTCTGTGTGTGTGTGTGTGTGTGTGTGTGTGTGTGTGTGTGTGTGTGTGTGTGTGTGTGTGTGTGTGTGTGTGTGTGTGTGTGTGTGTTTCACTGTTTGATCTGCTGCAGTCTCTGACGAGACAGCCAGACGTTACCCTACGGAACGAGCTCAGAGCTCATTGTTTCCGATCTTCGGATAGGCCTGAGACCAGGCACACACCACACACCGGGACAACAAGATCACAACTCCTCGATTTACATCCCGTACCTACTCACTGCTAGGTGAACAGGGGCTACACGTGAAAGGAGACACGCAAATATCTTCACCCGGCCGGGGAATCGAACCCCGGTCCTCTGGCTTGTGAAACCAGCGCTCTAACCACTGAGCTACCAGGCCGGTGTGTGTGTGTGTGTGTGTGTGTGTGTGTGTGTGTGTGTAAAACTTCTGTTTCATGTCATCACATATACAATCACGGAAAAAAAAAAAAAAAAAGACAGGTTTCATATGATGTCAATTTTTCGTTTTATCGTAACCCCACATGTCTCTCAGCCTACTACTACTACTACTTCTTAACTGAGGCACCCAAGTCTTAAAAAAAAGCAAGTTGTGTACCTATACTAGTAATTGAATTCATCCTTATTTAGCTTTATTGTGCTTCTGTACTATTGTGGAATGAATGGCAGGGATTTCTGTACTTTGTGGAGTAAAAGTGAGGAAGTTGTATATGCTACGAGACATTAATTTTACTGGACTCCTTCCAAGACAGTAACTTGTAAAAATTGTTCTATGGGATGTACTGCACACAGATTTCAATGAATTGTAAACAGGCAAGCAGAGTCCAAATTCACTTATGCCTAAATAAGAGAAAAGGAAGAAGCATCTCCTTCTCTTACCTGGTACAGAGAGCCCTGCTGTACAATAACTGAATGCTGCCTCAATAGCACCTCTTTATAGGCAGGTGATTCCTACCCACACTCACTGCACTCCTGCCTATTGATGGAACATAACACCTAATAACAAGGTCACTCAGTCCTCTAACAACTTTTCATTGTTCCTAATAGGAAGGAAACACAAGTTCTTTGATGAGTGAACAATTTTTGAACATCTGAAGCACCCTGTTATTACAGTAGACCAGCACAAAACATCACAATCTTGATTAATAAACTTAGTAAACCAGAAAAATTTGTTTAAAAATAAACTAGTATTTCCATGTAAACTACAAAATCAAACAAAGATTAGTATGTATACAATAGTAATGGATTTATAAAGCTGCCACACTATGAAGGTAAAGTCACAAGTGCATTAAACACCTCAATTGTCCACCTCACATAAAACCAGTAAAGGCGTGCATATTTCCTTCAGGTAACTACAGGTCTTCCTTCATGTGCTGACCAGGATGGATGCCATAATGAAGAACACGGTCCTTCACATACGCCCAGGGCATGCGGGGAGTGGAGAAGCCCACCCCTATCTCACCACTGCAAGACACAGCCACTGCACCTCCACAGCCCTCCACACGTTCAGCCATGTGCTCCAAGCTTTTCTGAATGCTGCTGTTCACTGGTACTCCTAAGTGAACAGTAAATACACTTATATTAGGATACAGCTGCTATCATGATAAAACATAATTATTAAGCTAGAATAAAGATCTGCATACATTTATGTAATCAATTCAATTAAAGATCAAGATGACAATCAAAACATAATGGGGAAAAAAAAAAAAAAAAAAAAAAAAAAAATCAGACAACAAAGACACAGGAAACCATGAAGCAGATCTCAATGTACTTACTTGGGAGTGAGGATAGTGAGGGAAGAGTGGCAAGTGGTGAGTGGGTGACACACGAGAGATGAACAGCACATCTCACTTTGGGATGTGTTTGGTACACAGTACACATGAGGAGAGACATGACTGATAAAAAATGAGCAAAGGTGAGTTTTGTATTATGGTTCTGCAAAGCTGTGTGGTAACTTTAGACCAAGAGAGCTTTCTCCCAAGTGAGATCATTACTAGAGTTTCCTTGTTAACGTTGTCCTGGTTGTAGTGTAGGACACACATCTAGCCAAACACATGTAGGCCACTTTATACAAACAGGTTTGCAGTTATTCAAAACCAAATTATTTTGAGAAACCTGTCACATACCCCTGACATTCCTTTCGTGTACCCCAGTTAGAACCTCTGATCTAGAGCAATCCAACATGTCCAAGAACAATGAGGCAACCTGGCCAGAGATAGTAAAGGGTTTATAAAAATTGTGGTTGTAGTGCACACACAGAGACAGCAAGATTTGGAAGCCAACAGCAAAGGAATATGTACACAGTTCCCAAACTCATGGTAAATGATGAGTGTAAGAAAAGATGTAATGGAGAAATGGAGAGCCACAAGATTGGAGAATGGCAGGAAGATCAAGGCACAAAAGAGTACCTGTGGCCATAGTGGCAGTGATGTGACGTGCAAAACACACCCTCATGATGGACTCTCCATGGCCTGTGGTAGAGACAGCCCCAATCTGCAATGATCAGACATATTGTTCAATTTTTCTTGTCGGCAATATCCATCAAATCTACTATAAATGCAATGGCTTCAAGAAGACTAGATACATAACTTTTTCTTCAATCTAAATAACCAACAAAGCAACACAACTTGCATCTACTCCACTATTATAATGATATCAATTATATACTATTAAAGAATTCATAATTAGGAGGGCAGGGGGATGACTTATACTTGCTAACCTACATCACAGGCTGAGTGACACTACTGCTACTACCATCACTCACAGTATGGGGCTCCTACATCTGAACACCAACACCAACAACCCACCTGGTCGTCAGCATAACCTCCTGCTCCAGGCACAGGGTGTCCCCAACTCTACCAGGCATCTTAGCAGAGATGCCGCCAGTGGAGGTAGCACAAGCAGTGTGTCCAAAGCTGTCCAGTGCTGCACACCCTACAGTATCATGGCCACTTTGCTTCTGCTGTACTCTATAAAGGTGGAATATTAATCAACTTTGGTAAGGGATGCCACTCAAAAGATAGTCTTGCAAGTCTCTTAAGCTTCTCTCCTACAATTCAATAATACATCACCCAAAGGCAACTTCTCAACTGTGAAACTCTTTACTCACTGCAGCACGTTGAACAGACTGTCAACAGACTTGGTAAACTTCTTGAAGGTTTCCAGTTCATGCTTAGCATATGGAGTGACCAGTGTGTCTGGTGGCACCTGTGGGTGGCCATGGGCAGCAGCAAAATGATTGGCTCCTTCACCTGTTAAATAAAAGATTTGTCAGTCTTAGGAGTTTCTATTCATTGTTTTCATCCATTATTCTTTAAATCTCTCTCTCTCTCTCTCTCTCACCTGCCAGCATTGCATGGGGAGTCTTTTCTAACACCAGGCGAGCCACTTTGACAGGGTTTTGTACATTCTTGATGGCTGCCACTGCTCCAGCCCTTAGTCTCTCACCAGACATGATCAGGGCATCCATCTCTACCTCGCCATCTAGGGTGAGGACTGAACCTGTGCCTAGAGAAAATCAGACAACCACAGATCATTCCTGGATTCTCTTATCGCAGTTCAATAAAGCTAATTAAACCAAAACACATGCACGCACACGCACACACACACACACACACACACACACACACACACACACCATACATGCATACATACCAGCATCAAAGACAGGGTTGTCCTCTAGCACCACCACAGCTGCCTCCACTGCCTCCACTGCTGACCCTCCACCACTCAGGACCTGCACACCACACACACGGAGATACACAAGATACTCTGCACATCACTATTCACTGAAACATTCTGGTACAATTGCACAAATATCTCTGCATAATTCAGCATTTACCAACATAAAATAAAACATGACAAGAATATACTGCCTTTTTTTTTTTTTTTTTTATTAAATAAGATGACTGAAAATTTTTTGCTCCTGGTACATGTAACAGTGTTTTATTACCACAGAGCTTTATGTGTTATACAACATGAACACATGCTTTTGCCTATCTAGCTACACTGTATGTGTACCAGGCCAGCAATCCCACACAGGTTGCCCATGGTAAAACACACACACACACACGAAACACGAGACAGACGTATAAACAACAGATCTGATAACTGCAGACTGCAGACTGCAGACCCAGCAAAACCTGGTGTTGTATTATGTTGTATCACAGGGGGAGAGGGGGCAAGGCAAATGATCCTCTCCTACGACAAGATATTTTGAATTTTGGTTGTGTTGAGCATAAATGGTGCTGCCACCGATGTAAACAGCAGTGAAGCAGGGCCAAGGGAGAAGCAGGTGATTGCAACACCTTTGGGACTAAGACACTAAGGAAGCTGAAATAGTGAAAGGGAATTTTCCAGCTTCAAGGAGGAAAAAGAAAAAAATGTGAAGGATAGTCACAATGGAGAAAGAAATGAAATGTTTGAGGGAGATGATCACTATGGTTTTAAAAGCAGGATCAAATGATTGAGGAAAACAGAAAGCTGAGGGAAAAGTATGATAAGCTAGAGGAAATAGTGAAAATGAACAATGACATGAAAAAAAACGAATAAAATAAAAAGGGAAAACAGCACTTTAAGGACAAATGTAAGAACTATGATGTGGCTCTACAAGACCTACAAGTGAAACTAACACTAACATGGGAGCAGGAAAGGGGATAAGTGAAACAAAACTAGAAGAATGGAAGATAGTCTGGAAAAAGGAACAAGAGGAAGAAAAGAAAATTTCACTGACATAGTTAAGCAACAAATAAGGGAGAAAACGAAGGACACAGTCATCCAGGTGATCAAAGAAAAGAAAAAGTGAAAGATACAGAGAGAACTGAGAATTGAAGGTAAGGAAAAAAAACAAGAGGACAGAGAATGAGAAGAATTTCTACTGGAGAGTGCTAGACATGAGGCCGAGGAAATGGTATATTTGGGAAGGGGAGGGAAAGCATTAAGAGCCATGTACACAAACATAAATGGATTTATATCAGGAAGGTTGGAAACAAGAGATTATATATTGCAAAAAGGACCGGATGTGGTATGTATCACAGAAACAAGGATAAGTGAAGATGTTCAAATGAACTTTAAAGACCAGGGATATAATGTTTGGAGGAGAGACAGAAGGGGAAAAGAAGGAGGAGAAATGACAATGACTCAAGAGGATATATATACATCGAGGAGGTACAGTTCAAAGAGGAACTAGCAGAGGCTTTAAGTATAACAATTAGGATCAGTGGCAAGGAAAGGAGTATCATAATAGCATGTGCCACCAAAGACATGAAGGCTTGATGTACATAAAGAAATGCACATGGAAGTGCTAAAATGCCTGGAAAATATGTTAAGGATGGACAAAAGAGTGCTACTTGTGGGAGATCTAAACTGTAAAGATGTAAATTGGGAAAAGATGGATGTAAACAGTCATGCTGGATGATGGGGGAAGAAGTGTTACAACTGGTATTAGTAAACACATTGGACCAAGTGAAGGACTATACAAGGTATAGAAGGGAAGAAGAACCATCTATGCTGGATTTGGTATTTGAAAAAAAAAAAAAAAAAAAAAAAAAAAAAAAAACTTACTTGTCCAACCATAAAATATCAGAGCCCAATTGGAAAAAGTGATCATGTGATTATAGAAATCGAATTAGAGGATCAGAAAATCCTGAAATGTCATAAAGGACACAAACAAAAAAGACGGAATCATGCTATGAAAAATTTTGAAGGACTAAGATGTTACTTAGGCAGTATTGGATGGGAGGAAACCATGCAAGGCAAGACAGTCCAAGAGAAGCATGAAATATTCCTATAGGTAAGTATAATGAAAGGGTAAAGAGATATGTTCCCGAGTACAGAGTAAAGGAGAGCAAACACATCTGGTATAATGGTATATGTGCAAAAGCCAAGAAGTGTAAGGATGCAGCTTGGAAAAAATTAAGGAAGCAACAAAACAAAGTATATAGAAAGCAGTAAAAAGAGGCACGTAATGAATGTATTAGAATAAGAAGAGAGGAGGAGAGAAATTTTGAAAAGGATGTAGTGAAGAAATGTGAAGAGGAACCCAAGCTTTTTTATAAGTATATAAATGGATGAATGGCAAACAGAGAGACCATCACAAAGTTAGTTAAGGGAAATAGGACATAAAAAACAACAGAAAAAATGAGTGAACTTATGAACGAGACCTTTAAATCGGTATTTAATGAGGAGCGAGACTTCACAGAACCAAACAACCAAGCAACACAAGAAGGATTGAGAAACATTGTGGTGCATAAGCAAAGAATCAGTAAAAAGCTAGAAGAGGTGGATGTAAGAAAGGCAATGGGGCCAGATGGAGTGTCAACATGGTCACTGAGAGAATGCAGAAAACAAATGGTGGAACCAACCTGGGATGTGATCAACAGCTCTCTGATGGAAGGGAAGGTACCAAGGGAGTGGTAAAGAGCAAATAGTCCCAATATATAAAGGAGGAAAAATGACCGATCCCCTAAATTATAGACCAGTGTCAGTGACTAGTGTTGTGGGAAAGATCTGTGAAATAGTAATTAAAGAAAAATGGTTAGAATGTCTGGAGGAAAATGAAATAATAAATAATTCCCAATTCGGTTTCAGAAAAGGAAGATTATCCATAACAAATTTACTAAGCTTTTATACAAGAGTAATAGATGAAGTATGAGAGAAAGATGGATGGGTTGACACAGTGTATTTGAACATTAAAATAGGCCTTCAATAACGTACCACAAAGAAGATTCCTATGGAAGAACACATCGGAAGAACAAAGGGAAATATCTTAAAATGGATGATAGACTACCTAATAGATAGGGAAATGACAACAATGATAACAGACACCTCATAAAGTTGGAGCACAGTCACTAGTGGCATACCACAGGATTCAGAGCTGGCACCAATTATGTTCCAACAATACGAGAGGGTTTGAATAGCTAAATAAATTAGTTTGCGGATTATGCAAAACTTTTGAGTCATAAGGTACATCAAAGACTGTAGGGAATTGCAGAAAGATATTGACAAGATCTGGAAGTGGAGCCAAGAGTGAAAATTAGAATTTAATACCGGGAAATGCCATGCAATGGAAATGGATAAAAGTAAAAGACCTATGTGGGAATATAAAATAGGAAAAGAGATTATATTGAAAAGGAGTGAAGAGAAAGACCTGGAGTGATTATACAAGCCACCGTGACTCCAGAAAGACACATAAATGGTTATTTGCTTCAACATACAGATTACTAACTAGAGTATGATGAAAAAGATCATAACTACTATGATAAGACCTAGGCTAGAATATGCAACAGTGGTGTGATCACATTACAAGCAGAAGGACATAAAGAAACTAGAAAGAATCCAAAGGACCACTACAAATGGTGCCAGAAGTAACAGATCTTCCCTATGAAGAAAGACTGAAGGAAATGGAACTACCATCTTTGAAGAACAGATAAGAAAGGGGAGATCTACTAATGATGTATAAGTTAGTAAACCATATGGAAAAGATAGATAGACCTGGTATCACTGACTGAGGATAGAGATAGGTGAAGAAGAGGACGCTCCAAGATCATGAAAAGTCAATGTTTGAGAAACATTAAAAAGTTTAGTTTTCCACAGAGGATAGTGGATATTTGGAACGAATTGAGTGAAGAGATTGTAGCAGCAGAAAGTGTGCACAAATTTAAGGAAAAGTTGGATAAATGTAGATATGGAGACAGGTCACTATGAGCCCTACTTGAGCCCTGTAATACACAACTAGGTAAATACAAACACACACAAATCAGAGAAGTGCAAAAGAAATATGAGATTTTTATGAAATATTATAAAGAAGGAGTTATGAAATTTGTACCAAAGTATAAACCGAGAGAGGAAGGAAGAAAGGATTGGTTTAATGCAACTTGTGTTAAGGCTAAGGAAAAGAGATGTGGCTTGGAAAAGATGGAAAAAGAGCAGGAATATACTAAATAAGGAGAATTATAGAGTGGCGAGAAATGAGTATGTGAGGGTAAGGAGGAGGAAGAAAGAAAATTTGAAAAGATATTGTAGACAAGAGTAAGGAACATCCAAAATTGTTTTACAGGTTCATAAATGGTAAACTTAAAAGAGAGAGTCCATTGAAAGATTAAAAGGAGAGCAAGGGATAGTAGATGACCCTAAGAATATAGCGGAATTGCTAAATAATAGGTTTCAGCAAGTATTTACTGAAGAAACAATGTTTGTAAAGCCACAGAATGTACAAGGAAATGTGCACATGGAGGACATTAAGATACCTAAAAAGGAGTTATATAAAATGTTGGAGGAACTTAAAGATGATAAAGCGATGGGACCAGATGAAGTTTCAGGAAAATTATTGAAGGAGTGTAGAGAAGAATTGATTGATCCATTATATGATATTATAAGGTGTTCATTAGAAACAGGGGAAGTACCAGTAGAGTGGAAGAGAGCTGAAGTGGTGCCCATTTATAAGGGAGGCAGTAAGGAAGAGCCTCTTAACTATAGACCTGTGTCTCTAACAAGTGTGGTCGGTAAGATTTGTGAGAGGGTGATAAAGAAATATTGGATACGGTTCCTGGAGGATCATAAGTTATTATCGGATCATCAATTTGGCTTCAGGAAAGGGAGGTCATGTGTAACAAATCTACTGAGCTTTTATTCAAGAGTGGTTGACAAAATACAGGAGAGAGAGGGATGGATGGACTGTGTATATTTGGATTTAAAGAAAGCTTTTGACAAGGTACCTCACGAGACTGTTATGGAAAGTAGAGATTTATGGAGGACTGAAAGGAAAAGTGTTAAAGTGGATGGAAAACTACTTGAGATGGAGGGAGATGAGAACGGTAATAAGGGATGCAAGGTCGGACTGGTTGGTGGTGGAGAGTGGAGTCCCACAAGGCTCAGTGCTGGCACCAATACTTTTCCTGGTATATATTAATGACATGCCAGAGGAGTAAACAGTTATATTAATTTGTTTGCGGATGATGCGAAGTTGTGTAGGTGTGTGAAGAGTGAAGAAGATTGTGAAATTTTACAGGCAGACCTGGATAAGATTTGGGAGTGGAGCAAGAGGTGGCAAATGGAATTTAATCTGAGCAAAAGTCATGTGATGGAGATGGGAAGAGTGGAAGACGGCCAAGAGGGTCATATAAGATGGGTGAAGAAGTAGTGTTGAAAAAGGTGGAAAAGGAAAAGGATTTGGGAGTGATAATACAAGACCATGGGCAGTTTGAGGCTC
>NC_059304.1:22301174-22333674 GCF_017591435.1 Portunus trituberculatus
CAGCCTCTCTCGCCGCCACCTCAGCCAGTCCATCCTCCACATTTTTATCTTATAGCCACAGAAAAAACCCACGCTGAAGATAACTGTTCCAGCCAAGGCCAGCACCGAAGTCTGCACCGTCACCTGCTGCTGCACGTGCATGTTGTTGCCACTCCGAGCCCAAGGATGGTCGCTGTTGCTAACTTGCTGTCTGGGTCTGCTGCCTGCTGGTGCTGAGGCTGGTGTCGGTCGGGAAGTTTTGCCTTTGTAACGGCGCTTCCTTGACGATCTTGATTGTTGTTCTTCACTGATCCGTTTTCAGTTGATTGATTGATACATTTATTGTTGAATTAAGGTTAAAGTATCACAAACATAACTCTGGACAGTATACACAGCAAGAATACAAGTATTTCAATAAATAAATACACATATTGCACACCTTATTGCCTAAGACATCCTACAGTCTGGGAGCAAACTGAGGATATTCCCTGAGTATTTCCTTGAGGGTGGCAGAGTTTAGGAGATGGTCAATGAGGCTGTACAAGTCATGCTGACCTTGTGGCCTAAATTTAGCAATGAGGACACATTCCATGATATAGTGACGCAGAGTGTGTGCAGCACACAACACACACCAGGAGAAGCACTGACTTCCCAAAAGTAATTGTAGCCTAATCTGAGCCTCATTGCCACCCTGTCATGTAATGCAGTATATATGTCTCCCGTAGGTGTAAGCACAGCTCTGGGAGACACGTGCATAGTGAAGACTAGTGCTACTGCCCCTATGGCAACAAAGCTCCAACTGATCACTAATGCTACTTTGTACAAAGTCCTTAATGCTACTCTTAACATAACCCAGAGTGTACTCAGTGCCAGGGTTCACTGTGTCATCTTGTAGGGCACACTGAGCAAGGTGGTCTGCTTTTTCATTTAGCGGGATACTCACATGAGAGGGTATCCAGATGAAATGGACCGTGGCACCAGCACCTTCAAGGGCGTGGATGAGATCAAGACACTTATTAACTAGGTCACAGTCCATGGGGGAGGTGGATTGAAGGGCGTACAATGCAGCCTGACTGTCAATAAAGAAATATACATTCTTATGGAGAGGCGCCACAATGTGGAGCGCCTCCAGAACAGCATACAGTTCTGCTCTAGTGGAAGACATGGGTGCAGGGAGCTGCCTGGAAACCTCAGTGTCAGTGTAGAGACTGGCAGAGATGTAGTCACAGATGAACAGCCCACATCCAGACCTGCTGCCATTGACTGACCCATCACAATAAACATGAATAGCCTGAACGTGTGGGTACTTGGACAATTTAGTCATGAACATGTCTTGCAGCACATGAGGAAACCAGTCCCTCTTGGGCTGATGCAGTGAGTGAATATCAACACTGACACGGTGAGGGTTCCAGGCGGGTTGCAGCGGTGACATAACAACGTTACACCTACACTTGTCAGTACTCCCAAGATCTTCCTGAGGTATGGTGTTGTAGGAGTGCGAGGATCATGATACAGGGGGGGTCAGTGATCCCTTTAGAGAGTCAGAGCCCGTGCATAGCATCCGACTAATTGTGCAACAAGTAATTTCCTGTACCCTACACATAATACTCGGCAGGTGCAGTTCAGTTCTGAGGACTTCAATCCGTGCAGTCCTGGGGCATCCCAAGATTATCTGCATGGCTTCATTCTGTACAAGCTCCAGGGGACGGAGTTGAGTGGCACTAAACTGTATTAAAACAGGGGCGGCATAATCAATAAGGGACTGTATGACAGATATATAGAACTTAGGACTGGAATGCCCGCCCCCAGGCCCCTGTTGGCTAGCAGCCGAAGTGGTGCTAGCCGTGGCAGACAGAGGTCTCGAACATAGTGGATGGCTTGAAGAGACTTTCTAAAGCTCATCTGAACACCCAGGTACTTGTGTATATGAACTCTAGGGATGGAGATGTTATTTACAGTGTGCAGCCGAGAGACCTTCCCTTTAGCTTGAAATTTTGTTTTACATTCATTAATCACTAGTCCCATTTGGACACACAACACTACCAGTTGTGACAAAGCAACCTGGAGAATCCTGGGTGTGGGGCATTGAAGGAGTATGTCATCAGCATAGATGAGGACCTGGGTGCCCTGCGGAAAGGAACAGCACGCAATTTTGTCCATTAAAACATTGAAAAGCATTGGACTAAGGACTCCACCCTGTGGTGTTCAAAGCTCAAAAACTTCCTCAGAGGAGACTGCACATTGAAACCAAACGTGTGCTGTTCTATTGTACAAATAGTCCCTGATCCATCCTAATAATCTACCTTTGACACCTTTGAGAATGAGTTCCTCCATAATAACATCTTTGTTGGCCCTGTCAAAGGCACCCTTGAGATCAACGAAAGCTCTGCAGGTAGCATCCTTATTTATAAGACACTCAACAAAACAATGACTTGTAGAGTGATCTTTTAGGAAGCCATGTACATTGCCAGAGAGTACATGGCCCACCTTGTATTTAAGCCTGTTCAATATTACCCGTTCCATCATCTTACACAGACAACTGGTGAGAGAAATAGGGCGAAAAATGCCATCACCTTTGGGTATTGGGATGACGATGGCTGTTTTCCAAGAGCGGGGAAGCTTGCCTGCAGTGAAAGACATGTTAAACAAATCCAAGATAGGGTTGTCTACCTTTACCTCCAGGAGAGCATTGAAGATATCATAGGTGATGCCATCCTTGCCAGGAGCTGTTGACTTGCCCAACTTGACTGCCGAGAGGAGTTCGTCATGCGTGATAGGCACACAGGTGTCGTCCAGCTGAGGAACACTGTGGCAAAGCAACTCCATCCTTCGTGGTCTTTGCTGATCAAGCGCCTCCTGGTGTTCCACAGGAAGGCCAGAGAAGGATGAGGCTTCCTTCCACTGCAAGACGAGTTCTCGTGTCCTGCCTGCAGGATCAGGGTCACACACCTGCCGTCTGGACTTGCCCCGGACGCTGTTGACATGGTGCCACACCTCCCGGAGGAACCGGGTCCTGCGCACCTTGTCCAGGAAGGAGACCCAGTACTTCTTCCTTTCCTGCTGCCGCAGATCCGTGAGGTGTCGAGCCACGGTAACCATGGCATCCCGTGACTCTGTGTCTGCTGGGTTGAGCTGCCAACGTCTCTGGTAGGCAGCGAGCGTCTGTTGGCAGTTCAGTATGACAGGGTCGGTAGCGTAAGTCCAGCGGCGTGGAGCATGGGCCCTTGCTGGCACCCTTGGAGTCGCGATGAATCCCTCGATGGTGTGCAGGAGTCCGTCGTACAGTGCCTCTGCATCAGCAAAGGAGCCCTTCACGGCAGCGTACCATGCCACCACATGGACGACGAGGTCTGTCATCCTGGATGGTGGCACCGTCAAGCGCTTCCTGGGCACTGCCGGGGCGGACTGCACCGGGTGGGTCGTCTCCAGGGCGAAGTGGTCGCTCAGCAATGACCTGACAAGATAAGTTTGGGCAGTATACGTTGGCATATTGATGAGGGCTACATAATCAAGTCTGCCTCCTTGAACATGTGTGGGTGTGTGGTCCCCAGTAAGTACAGCTGTATCTGTGGTGTCAAGGAAAGCCTTCCAGCGCACACCATTGCCATTGGTGGTGAGGTGGCTTCCTAGTTCCTTATGCCTGGCATTAAGGTCACCCATGATAACACTCTGCTCTTCAAGAACATACTCTTTTCAGTTTTCTATAGTTTTTCTTTGTCGTTCTCTTTTTTTCCACATTTTGCTTAACACTGTTTTCGTTTCTTGGATAATTTCTTCTTTGAATAACAGTTCTTTTATTATGTCTTCTTCTTCCTCCATATTGAGTCTTTCTACTTGTACTATTGTATTTCTTTCACTGACATAAGCTGAACACTGTAACAGGAAGTGACTTAGGTTTCCTAATTCACTGTTACACATTATGCAATTTGTGTCACCATTCGTGTATCGATTCACACCTTTTAGCTTAAGGTTGTTAGTTCTTGCCTTATATAATAATTCCGATGATGGTTTGTTGAAAAACTTTTCCTCTTTTATGCTTTTTTTAGAATTTCTTGTATTGTTGTAAACTAAGCCTTTCTGCCACTTCTTTCCTCCACCCCACGTGGAGCGTCTATCGCTGCATACCTTAGTGCATTCAATGCCATTCTTGCTACTCAATTCTGTTCTACTTCTAATTTCTCTATTTCATTTTCGTTCTACACAATCACATCCATACCATACATAATGCTTGGAACAGATACGCTTTTCCAAATTTCTCGCAGCACATCGTACTTGCTTGCCCTCGCCCTTGCTGCACTTCCTAGTCGACCCACCTACTAGTTCACCATGCTTATCTTTTCATTCTTTGCCTTCACACAGCCATTCGGACTCATCCACATCCCTAGATACTTGTATTCATCAGTCTGTTGCACCTCGTTCTCTCCCAGTCTTCACACTGACTCTCTTTCGTCCTCTTCATGACCTTTTCACAATCATTACCTTGCTCTTTTCATTGCTAAAACTTACCCCAAAGTCTCTTCAGTACCCATCTACAACATTCAGCAAGGTTTGAAACTCATCTGCTGATTTACTCATAATTACAATGTCATCTGCATACAAGAGTACACACATTTTATCATTCCCAACATTTAATCCTGCATTCTTTGTTCTCATTCTGATAGCCAGTTCCTCTGTATATAAGGTAAAAAGGGTTGGTGACAATATGCAACCCTTCCTAACTCCTCTCTCACTCTTCACTCAGTCTGTCTTTACATCTCCTCGCCCTTGTATCCATATACGTACTTCGCACTATGATATATCTTTGCGCTCAATCCAATCTTTCCTAGGACTCTAGCATTTCTTTATTTACCCTATTATATGCCTTCTTTATGTCTAGAAAACCTAAGTATAATTTACCACCATCCTTCTTCTTTCTCTCAGTCACTTCATTCACCACAAACAAATTATATTCTGTCCTCCTACCTACCTGGAAGCCATTCTGTTCTTCACCTAACATTCCAGCTCTTTCAATCCATTTGCACAATCTCTCATTCAGCACTACACTAAAAACTTTCCCTACTGTATTTAATAATGCTATTCGTCTGCAGCTCTTCAGCGCATTCTTGCTCTTATATTCTCCCTTATGCAACAGTTACCCTGCATTCATTCCACATTCTTGGCACTCTCTCCTCTTCCCACATCTGGTTAAATAGCTGTCATCCTATCAATCACAACTTCCCCTCCGTTTTTAACATATCACACGGTATCTCATCCGACCCTGCTGCCTTCCCATTTTTCTGCCCTCACACATTTCTCCACCTGCTGATTCTCTCATTCATTTCATCCGCATCCTTCTTTTCAAGTGTCATATATCCTTCTCTCACATCAAATACCTCACCTACACCTCCAGTCTCTTCCCAAAACTCTTTAATCACCATTCTCATATCTTCTTTGTCTGTCACCAGTGCCCCATTCGCCCTCAGGTATCTCCACATTCTCACTGTCAGGCATCCTTTCACTCCTTAGGAATCTGTACCATTCTCGACCACCTTCCACACCTTTTTCTCTCAGGGACTGAATCACATTTCTCTCACACCTAACTTTGGCATTCATTATCTTTCGTTTCGCCACTCGCTGCTGATTCACATATGTGAGAGTGAGGTCTCCTCACTCATGCCTCCTCTTTCTCAATTGCCTGCATACTCTGTTTAGTTTCTTTCTTCTCTCTCTCTCTCTCTCTCTCTCTCTCTCTCTCTCTCTCTCTCCTGGCATCCCTAATCTCATCATTCCACCACGGCTTACATACACGCTTTCTGGCACCCCTTCTCACGTATACCTTATCTGGCTGGCTGCTGCGTTCTTTATATTCTCAACAAATCCATCATTCAGCTCATCCACACCATTCAAACGTTCATACTCCCAGCTTCTCTCACTTACTGGGGGTTTTCGTTCTAACCTCATTTTTTCATACTGCGCTTATGGTAAGCCCAATTGCTTTGGAACTTTATTATGTTGTTTGTTGGCGTGAAAGTAGGTTATTCTACAAATTTCATCAAGTTTGGGTGAATGGCTGGGGAGATTCAAACAATGCGTTTTTTGAGCTTTTAATTTCACAGACTTTATTTTTCTGTTTATTGCTTTGAAAAAAAATACCATAGAAACTTTGTACATATACGCAACTTTTGTCAGAGTTAGTTTTCCTAATTTTAATTTTGTCTTTCAAGGAAAAATAAAGCTTTTTTGAAAAAAGTCATCGTCTCTGTGTCTGTATCTCGTTTTCAGTTGACATTATCAAAACTTCAAGTCTGGTAAAAAAAAATTGCAATTGAGATGTTCTTTTAAAATGATACCAAACAAAAGTGGATCAGAGTTTATACCAATTTATGATTTTTTTTTTTTAAGTGTAAAAGAATATAATTACTTTTGAGATATTCGCTCCTAAAGATTTTTTCTCATTTCGTCCTTGTTTTGATAATTGCATTCATCTGATTAACAAAATTTTTACACATGATTGTGTATACAATGGTGACTTCCTGGAGCATGATAAGATAATAATGCATCAGAGCCCCGCTTCTCTAGAAAGTATTATTCACTCGTAAGTCAGGGTGTCGCGAAGCACCATTAGCAATGTCACGTTAATCTGCTAAATTACCACTGGCCTGGACATCTCTGAGTCTTGATTAGTGTGTTGAGGTGAGACAGGGACACTGAAGTTATTTATTACTTGTCTGGTATAATTTCATACCTCTGTGTCAAAAAAATGTCTTGTAACAGTGTTGTCAAGCTTTTTTATGAGTATAATGATATTAGATTAGTTGTGATGGTAAAGGTAGTCCCAAAACAAGTGTTTAGGGACATTACAACACCTGTGAAGATACACAAGGCAGTGTGTGATAGTGTATAGTGAGGGAGCGCGGTGTGACACAAGGCGGAGTCAGACGAGGGTAGTGTAGACTAGATACGCATCTGTCAGATGTAGCTAATCACGTTGACAGCTGTGTTTGTCTCGGCTGCTTTATTACTTCTTATAGAAGTTTCTGATTCTAAATCTCGTTAATTCATGCCTGTAAGGACGATAGTTCTGAAAATTATTGAGCTAAAACCGTGACAACCTTCAATCTTGTTAGGGTATGAATTGTATATAATTATTTTTTTTCCTTGTTTCTACACAAAGCCGTGAGAAGCGAGGCTGATCTTAGCGAGGAGCACATCCTTTCATTTTCATATGCAAGCACTTCTTATGCTAAGTCAGTATACGTTCCCACAGGCTCAGTGTGAGAACCTCTGGTTGCTGGATTATATATATGTAATTATAACAGCATAGACATATGTTTAGTATTGTCATATATCTTATTTCTTTCATTTATAATTAAATAATACTTTAACTATTGTAACAAATGCATTTGTAACTGTTCTTTAATATATGAATCGGTCACCGACTCAGTCAGTCAGCGGCTGACTTATCCGCTAAGTCAGCAGATTCTACCAAAACAATCTCTCCCACTACCGCCTAGCTCTGCTCAGTTCGGGGGTGACTCGGACTTTCGCTCCTGACATAAATTTCTGAAGTGATGTGTAGTTTTCTTCCGAGGGGTTGACCCGGGAAATATTACACATTATAAATTCAGGAAAACACTCCCAGTGTTCTGAGCGAGCTACAAACAGCTGGGTGACGAGTGGTACTCGTATTACAGCATCGATTACCCGTCCTCATCGCATCTCATCACTCAGCTGGACATCCAGAGTGGTATAAGACTTCTACTTTCATCACTTCTCACTCATCGCTACAGGGAGAAGTATAATACTACACTACACAACTAAAAGCACTCACTGTGTCGCACAGACTTTTCAAATATTTCCGTATCACGGCTACGGAGTTGATCACATATAATTCAGTCGTGGAACACTTCTCAGATTTCTACATAATTTCAGAACTTGAAGCAGGGTCTACAGAGGACTACAGCGACTGCTGATGGTTCCGTAACGTCATTCCTTCTCTGAGAGACAGACTGCCGCCCTGTCAAGGTCGCCTGAAGAGCATCTGTGACCTTCGCTTCGTACATATTCTCTCATCTTAGGTGAGAACAAGCACAAAGTTAATACTACAATTACACAAAAAATAGCGTTACACATTACTTTATTGTTATGTTGGAAGTTATCAGTTATTCTTTTTTTTTTTTTTTATATATATAGCATAACTACGTTAACATAGCACTTCAATCATTCTCTCTGAGTGTTCATGTACAAACAACTGTAGTGTTTGGGTAACTGTATTTTCCAGTGACTGCATGCTATTTTATATATTCTTTCTTTTATATCATATACTGCTATTGTAATTTTGGGTAAATCATTTCTGTGTCAGTGACTGCTGATGGCGAAGAAGCCCGACAAATTTGATGAATACTTAAAATTATATGAAGACGAAATTTTGCAGGAAGAAGCTAAAATCAGACAACAGTGCGAGAGTAACCTCATTGATGAAGAGGAAAATGAGAGAGATAACCCTGACACTCCTGAGTCAGTTACTGAGGCTGAGAGGCTCATAGATTCATATTCAGTTCAAATTTCTCAGCCTTCCGGTGATGTTCATACCTTGAGGAGTGGTAAAACATATCCTGTTCACACAACACCTGCATCCACCATGGCTACTAACACTGTAGGTTCACCAGTCACCGCTCAAACAGTAAAATTTCTTCAAACAGAAAATACTGTTAGACCTTTCACGGGCCAGGATGTGGATTACTCGGTATACACGTTCATGACCATGTGTGAGGATGTCTTGCGTCACTCGGGAACGACAGATGACGCAGACAAAATTGCTTTTGTTAGATCAAAATTAGCGCCTGGTTCACGGGCTCAAAGAATGATGGAAGGCGTTTCTTTTCTCTCCCGGAACCTTGGGCAGAATTACGATCTTTTCAAAGAGAAAATGCTGCGTATTTTTGGGGGTGGAGCTGAAACTACGCTCTTGAAACAAATCATCTCAATTGTGGAGAGTATTGAGAATGGGGACAAGGTGGAAAACCCTTGGGATGCTTCCATACCTGCAGGCAAGCAGATGGAGAGTTGTTTACGAGTACTAAGGGAACAAGGTTGGTGTGAGGGACCAAATAATACCATGATTACATTTGAAAACCTCTCAAAATTTTTTGAAATCTTCTTTTTGCTCTTTCAAGTACATGGGAAAGCGAGACATGCTTTCCTGTCTCTCAACTACACTCCAAATGACAGATTTGATGTACATACTTGTGTCAACTGCTGAATCCAAACTAAAGGAGGGAAAAGAGGGAGCGTCTGTTGCGGCGACGGTTACCGAGAACTTGCCGGTAGAGTCTTACGCTGCAGTAGTGGGGAGCCGCCCTCTAGTTTGTTCCTATTGTAACAAAGCAGGACATCATGAGAAGAGATGCCTAAACCGAAAGAGCGATCAAAAGAAGGCTATTTCACCCCGTCAGCTCAGGCACCCCACACGGGTCAGGGGAAAGCATTGTCGACAAGGCCTAAGAATTCTATATCCACTCACACCCATGCTACCTTCTCACATACCTACCCTCACACTTCAACATCCACTTATCCTCAAACTCCTCCTCCTTCTAGTCATCTTCCTACGTCTGCTACTGGTAGGTTTGCCACGATCCATGGCCAGATGAGCACTTCCTCTTCAACTCTACCCTACTTTTGCCTTGTCCATGGTTATGGGCGTCACTCATCAGATCGTTGCCGACAGATTGCACAGATGCGGGCGGAAACAGATGCGCGACGTGTTGCTGACTCTCAGCCGGCGGGGAAAGCCGCGCGCCCGCGACAAAAAAAAAAAAAACAGGTTAGATTGTCCAGATAATCAATCTGCGTTCACAGGCACGAACGACTTAGCCACATACGATAGTATTGTCGCTGCCTGTGCTCAGTCCACTATCATGGCTCTACCTACTAAAATAGGGTCGTGCGGACTCTCCTTGGCCGTGGACACTGGCGCCACTGTGAATGTCCTCTCGGAGGACTCGTTTAGAGCTATCAAACGAATCTTTCGCGGTGGGCGGTGGCCGTTACGCCAGAGTGATTTAAACCTACGTGGGGTGACTGGCTCAGCTTTGAGTATTTCAGGAATGGTTACTTTACCCATACGCATAAAAGAGGACTACCCATTCATTACTTGAAATTCTATGTCACTTCTAACTTCCATCTTCCAGCTGACGGACTTCTGGGATTGTCAGATATGAAGCTTCTTGACATGCAAGTCCTTCCAAACCATAATTCAGTCACAGTTCAGGGAAAGACACTTCAAGCAATGCAGGAACCTATGCCCTTATCTCTTCGTCATGACACCAAGCGAGGCGGTGGGGATAAACGTGGCGAGAGTCCCTCGTGTATACTACCGTCGGTTCATGTGTCTCCTCCCACTTTCGCGTCACCTCTCAATTGGAGATGCGTTAAAGCCACTGTGGTGGGTAACCATGAGATTCCGGATCGCGTAGCAATGCGTATCCCCATCACAGTGCCTGATGCACCAGTTAACAGTGACATATGCTTCACTGGTCCTTGTAAACTTCAGCGCCTTGCAGTGGAGTCCACACTTTCCACCGTTCAGGAAGGTAATGTCACTTCTGCGTTAGTGGTGAACGTTACGGGAGGACCAGTACGTGTGAAACATGGTCTCTACCTTGGAGATGGATTAGTTTACGATCAAAAGGTGTTGCCTACTCCTTTAGACTTTCCCAAAGCTTGTGTCGCAACGGTGTCATCCACCTCTGACAGCGAGCTGGGGTCGGGCCCACCTCTAAGCTCGCTTGTCAATGTTGTGGATTACCCAGAGCTGAAGCACTCGCTGTTGGATATTCTCGAAGAACGTCGCAACGTGATAGCGTTGCCTGGCGAGCCCCTTGGTAGTACGGAGCATGCCAAACACCGTATTCTTCTCAAACCAAACATTAAACCAGTTTACATTCCAGCCTACAGACTACCTCACAGTCAGAGGGAAATTGTGGATGAGCAAATCAAAGAGATGCTCCATCAGGGAGTGATCGAACACTCACATTCCCCCTGGAACAGTCCCCTCTTCCTCGTTCCTAAAAGGATGGTAGTTTTCGCCCACTCATTGATTTTAGGAAAGTAAATGAGGTAACAGAGGATGATCGTTACCCTCTACCGGTCCTGAGTGACTTGCTTATGTCCTTAGGTGCTGCTAATACCATTTTCAGCAGTCTTGACTTGCTGTCAGGGTACTGGCAGGTACCTATGGCGAAGGAGTCCCGGGAAATCACTGTGTTTAGCACGCCATCAGGGCACTATCAGTGGTTGCGCATGCCGTTTGGCCTAAAGTCTGCGCCACTTACATTCCAGCGGATGATCAATACATTGTTTGCAGACATGTTAGGTAATTCTGTATATGCCTATTTGGATGACATCATCATCGCCAGTAAATCTGTTGAATCTCATCTTCAGACTTTGCGTTCAGTTTTACAGCGACTGCATGAAGCCGGCCTTCGAGTAAAACTGTCAAAATGCGAGTTTTTGAAGTCCAAAATCACCTTTTAGGGCACGTTGTCGATAGTGAGGGAATCCACACAATGGACGATAAAGTGTCCGCAGTCAAAAAATTTCCACAACCAAGAACCATCGAGAATGTGAGATCATTCTTAGGTTTAGCAGGTTACTACAGACCTTTTATTAAGGATTTTGCTAAACTTGCATCACCACTCAACCAGTTACTCAAGAAGGACGTTTAATTTCATTGGAGTGCTGCACAGGAGCGCAGTTTCCAGGATTTAAAGACAGCTCTCACGTAGGCTCCCGTTCTAGCATTCCCTGACTTCTCATTACCTTTTGAACTCTACACAGACTCATCCTCGTTAGGGCTCGGCACAGTGCTGACTCAGAGGACACATAGGGGTAAAAATCGTGTGATTGCTTATGCGAGTAGGGTTCTTAACTCTGCGGAAGCGAACTACTCAGTCACGCATCAGGAAGCTTTAGCTGTCATCTGGGCTCTTACCCATTTCCGAGATCTAATACTTGGGTACCCAATCACAGTTTTCACAGATCACGTCGCCGTCACAAATCTTTTCAAGGGACGTAATCTCAGTGGCAGGCTTGCACGCTGGTATCTTACATTGCAAGAATACTCTCCTCAGTTCAAGTACCTTCCAGGCCGTGCGAATGTCGTAGCTGACGCTCTATCACGGAATATTCCAGTGAGTGCAGTCTCTCAAGCATCCCCAGTACATAATTTTTCTCTCCAGGAACTCGGCGTGGAACAGCGAAAGCATGAGACATGGGGGAAAGTAATTTATGCTCTGGAATCTGGTGATCTTTCCACTTTGCCCTCCTTACATGTACCCTTCTCACAATTCTTTTATCACCATCTAATGTCTTATGTAGGCGAGGCCCAAAAGAAGATGGAGGCAAAGATCTTTTGGTTATTCCAGAAGTTTTTGTTCCAGTCATTCTACAACTTATGCACGATCACCCTACAGCTGGACATCCAGGTCGTGACAAAACCCTGGCTGCCGTCCGTCGTGCATATTATTGGCCTCGTATGAGAGTAGACGTTGTCGATCATGTTTCGCGTTGCGTTAGCTGCGCTAAGCATAAGGGCGTTACGTCTGGTCCTGCGCCTATGCTAGGATACCCACCACCTGCACAACCATGGGATGTAGTTGCAATGGACCTTCTGCAGCTTCCTAAGAGTCGCCAAGGCTCCCAGTACCTCTTGGTTTGCGTAGATCATTTCTCTCGTTTTGTAGTTTTGTCCCCGGTAAAAGCTAAGACAGCACCTGCGATTGCACATGCGCTAGTTACGCACTTGTTCTGTCCTTACACCACTCCACGTGTTCTCCTTAGCGATAATGGCACGGAGTTCAGAAATGCCTTGCTATTGGAGATCTGCGCTAAGTATAACATCAAACAGACGTTTACCGTAGCTTACCATCCAAGTTCAAATGGCCTGGTAGAGAGGGCGAATCGTAAAATCCTTGAAGCCCTCCGTCATGTTGTCACTAGCTTACATGACAACTGGGAAGACTGGATTCCTCAGGTTGCGGCTTGCATTAATGGTTCGGTATGTGAATCAACTGCGAAAACCCGCACTACATTCTCTATGGAGTAGATAAGAGATTGCCATACGACTTGTTGGCGGGTCCCTCTAAGCCTGTCTATAACATAGATGACTACTCTTCCCAGCATCTGCGAGTTTTCACAGACATACATAAAAGGTTAGGGAGAAATTGCTTGCTTCTAGGAATGAGATGATGCAGCAACAACACAAGCGTGCAACTCCTATCACCTTTAGAGTAGGAGATATGGTGATGGTTCAAGCGCCCCCGAGGGAATCCAAATTGTCCCCTAAGTTCATGGGTCCGCGCTTAATTGTCAGCGAGGGTAATGGTAACAAGTTTGCAGTTTTTGACCCAGCTCTCAATACTGTAGAAATGGTTCACAGTGACAGGCTCAAGATAACTAAGGCTTCTGATCCAGCTTTGGATAGTCGCACTTGCATACCGAGTAATAATCCTCCAACCACTGCCATCCCACCTACTAGTCATCCTACTCACTCTTATAATGATCAGGTCACGAACACAACGCAACGCTTTCTTGCAGCAATGGCTCTCCTGCTTCTCAGGGGGAACAAAACACAGCTTGGGTTTTCCTTATATTAACAATACAGTTATTTACACTACCAAGGATAGTCTTGTACACACACACACAGTCCACACTCCCTGGCAAACGCCCTGGGAGCACAACGGCCAGCTCGTTGTTCGTCAGACTCAACTAACGTAGCTCCGTCTTGTCAACTCGTCAGCAAAACTCACTGACACTTGACCACTCATATATTAAAGACTTCAAACTTTTTTACAATAGTTAAAGTATTACTTAATTATAAATGAAAGAAAAAATATATGATAATACTAAACATATGCATGCTGTTATAATTACATATATATAATCCAGCAACAGAGGTTCTCACACTGAGCCTGTGGGAACGTATACTGACTTAGCATAAGAATCTTGCAACATGAAAATGAAAGGATGTGTCATTAAGATCAGTCGCTTCTCATGGCTGTGTAGAGTCTGGAATCACATTTGAAAGATGATTGGCCATACCAATCACCTTCGTATTGTACTTAACGATGCGATAGTTCGCATAGCTGAATTGACGGACTTTTGTTCTCGTAGATCAGTCACTGGAAGTTTTAGAATCCGCTCTAGATACCATGCTTTCCTAAAATTCTGTCCTCATCCAAAACCTTGTTAATGCCAGCCGGGGTATAGTAACTGCTGCTCTTTTCCCTGTCGCTGATCTAATCAAGACGCTTGACATTGGACAGACTATTTTCAAATTACAACCTTTGTTTAATCGTGATATTGTGGAACATTATTATCCCATCTTAGAAACGGTTCTCACGCTTGAAGCTGTCGTCATCTATGTTCCTTTCAAATCAATGGACACCTTTCATGCTTATGAAATCATTCCTTTTCCATTCTCTATTAACACCTCTGTCCTAATCCTAGACTTACCTCCTACTCTGGTTTTGATTGCAAAGGATTTTTCCGTGTATACCACTACCTCAAGGGACTCGCTGAGTAGCTGCATGTCATCGTATTTACACCGATATCACTGCGATGCTACCATTTTTATTTTTCGCCCCATTGTAGGGAATATGTGCGAGGTCATCCTTACTCGTGTTCACGCAGAGGATGCTCTCTTAACTTGTCCCTATAGACATATAGTTCCACAGGCCATTTTTCAACATCCGTTCCATGGTTATCATTACTTCTTCTTCCCAACTCCCATCCCTCTCGCAGTTGTTTGTCCGAATGGTACAATGTATGAGAGGGTTGTTGGTCATCATGCAGTTCACAATTTTTGTCATGTTACGTCTACTAATCTGACCACCTATCCTAAACGTCTCTACGAAGCTTTTACTGTCAATATATCTGCTCCTCATCTTTTCCCTTTATCTATTTTGCAAAATCTATCTTTTTACAGGCTTTCCTATGTTACTAACACCTTACATGAAATTAGATTTTCAAACCAGTCAGAATTTGCTCAAGCCTTAGAAGAGTCTCTTCCAGAGTACCTCGATCCTGTTGTTTTCTATCCTAGTCTCTTAGTTCCTATTCTCCTGACCATTTGCATTTTACTTCCTCTCTTTATTTGTGTTTACAAAGCGTTACGCCTTTATTCTAATCTTCATGCTGCCAAAGTTGCCCAGCGGCGATTTCACTCTCAACCATGAACTTCCTGTAGTACACTTTAACACGGCTAGGTACACGATTAGAATATTTCTATGTATGCTTTCTTTTTATGCCGCGAGGACGCGGCAGGTATGTGACCGAGCGGTGTTAGGGTATGAATTGTATATAATTATTTTTTTCCTTGTTTCTACACACAGCCGTGAGAAGCGAGGCTGATCTTAGCGAGGAGTACATCCTTTCATTTTCATATGCAAGCACTTCTTATGCTAAGTCAGTATACGTTCCCACAGGCTCAGTGTGAGAATCTCTGGTTGCTGGATTATATGTATGTAATTATAACAGCATAGACATATGTTTAGTATTATCATATATTTTATTTCTTTCATTTATAATTAAGTAATATTTTAACTATTGTAACCAATGCATTTGTAACTGTCCTTTAATATATGAGTTGGTCACCGGTGTCAGTGAGTTTTTGCTGACGAAAGATTGACAAGACGGAGCTACGTTAGTTGGAGTCTGACGAACACACGAGCTGGCCGTTGTGTTCCCCCGTGCGTTTGCCAGGGAGCTGTGGACTGTGTGTGTGTACAAGACTATCCTTGTGAAGTGTAAATAACTGTATTGTTAATATAAGGAAAACCCAAGCTGTGTTTTCGTTAACTCCCCTGAGAAGACAGTGTGAGAGAGTTCCTGAACTAACGAAACTGCTTCTCTTGTGCCCTCTTCGTGGTAACATAACATTGACCACAACAATCTCCAATTCCAGCTATAGACACTGGCTTGTAGCAGGTTTGCCAACTTGCCAGATTGATTTTGCTGATCGTACCAGATCACATGAAGAAAAATACCAAATCTTAACAAAACGTACCAACATCTAAAATATACCTAACTATAAGGAACATTATTTTCTTACCCTTGATTGAAGCTGTAAATCTTCTTCTCCCGTGTGTCTTCCCAAACACACACACCGTGTAGTGTAGTGATTAGCACGCTTGACTCACAATCGAGAAAGCCAGGTTCGAGTCCTGGGAAGTGGCGAGGCAAATGGGCAAGCCTCTTAATGTGTGGCCCTTGTTCACCTAGCAGTAAATAGGTACGGGATGTAACTCGAGGGGTTGTGGCCTTGCTTTCCCGGTGTGTGGAGTGGTCCTAATCCTACCCGAAGATCGGTCTATGAGCTCTGAGCATGCTCCTTAATGGGAAAGACTGGCTGGTTGACCAGCAGATGACCGAGGTGAATTACACACACACACGCCCGGTAGCTCAGTGGTTAGAGCGCTGGCTTCACAAGCCAGAGGAATGGGGTTCGATTCCCCGGCCGGGTGGAGATATTTGGGTGTGTCTCCTTTCACGTGTAGCCCCTGTTCACCTAGCAGTGAGTAGGTACGGGATGTAAATCGAGGAGTTGTGACCTTGTTGTCCCAGTGTGTGGTGTGTGCCTGGTCTCAGGCCTATCCAAAGATCGGAAATAATGAGCTCTTAGCTCGCTCCGTAGGGTAACGTCTGGTGAGTGGCTGTCTCGTCAGAGACTGCAGCAGATCAAACAGTGAACACACACACAGTGTGTTGTGGTCTCAGTCCTACCCGAAGGTCGGTCTATGAGCTCTGAGCTCGCTCCGTAATGGGGAGGACTGGCTGGGTGACCAACAGGCGACCGAGGTGAATTACACACACACACCGCATAGTGTAGTGGTCAGCACACTCGACTCACAATCGAGAGGGCCGGGTTCGAGTCCCAGGGCGGCGAGGCAAATGGGCAAAGCCTCTTAATGTGTGGCCCCTATTTACCTAGCAGTAACTCGAGGGATTGTGACCTCGCTTTCCCGGTGTGTGGAGTGTGTTGTGGTCTCGGTCCTACCCGAAGATCGGTCTATGAGGTCTGAGCTCGCTCCTTAATGGGAAAGACTGGCTGGGTGACCAGCAGACGACCGAAGTGAATTACACACACACACACACAGATATTTGGGTGTGTCTCCTTTCACGTGTAGCCCCTGTTCACCTAGCAGTGAGTAGGTACGGGATGCAAATCGAGGAGTTGTGACCTTGTCCCGGTGTGTGGTGTGTGCCTGGTCTCAGGCCTATCTGAAGATCAGAAATAATGAGCTCTGAGCTCGCTCCGTAGGGTAACGTCTGGCTGTCTTGTCAGAGACTGCAGCAGATCAGTGAAACACACAGTGTGTTGTGGTCTGATTCCTACCCGAAGATCGGTCTATGAGCTCTTAGCTCGCTCCGTAATGGGGAAGACTGGCTGGGTGACCAGCAAGCGACCAAGGTGAATTACACACACACACACCTCGTAGTGTAGTGGTTAGCACGCTTGACCCACAATCGAGAGGGCTGGGTTCGAGTCCCGGGGCAGCGAGGCAAATTGGCAAGCCTCTTAATGTGTGGCCCCTGTTCACCTAGCAGTAAATAGGTACAGGCTGTAACTCGAGGGGTTGTGGCCTCGCTTTCCCAGTGTGTGGAGTGTGTTCTGGTAACGCTGGCACCATCAATATGTTCTGGTGTGGCTGAAGAGAAACACTGGAAGAGCTTCCCTGTGTTTATTGTAGTATACAAAATGTACTGGAGGTTTGGTAGCTTGGTAGCAAGAGGCCGTGGAAAGGCTTGAGAATTAGCCGGTGACGAGAGAGAGACTTGTAGTCGATAGCGGCTAGATGGAGCTTGTAGCAAACGTGATGATGTATAATTACAGTCTACACACTGGAGTGTGACTGTAGACAGTAGACTGTAGAACTAGACTGGCTGTGCAGGACAGGAGGACCAGTCAAAGAAGGCAAGCGAATTGCCAGCGGAGCGTGAGCCTGTCCCTTAAGCTGCGTTAGGAACCAGATTGAGTGTGGCGTCCCGTGGGGTAGCGGAACAATACACAGCCCCAATACACCATATACAGAACATTATATTACTACTCGTTAACAAAGTAGTCTGTCTATGATGTTGCTCGACCACGCTAACGAAGGTGTCCTCACCGAGCACTCTAGTCAATACATAAGCACTTCAAAAAGAACAATAATAATAATAATAAGACATGTCATACAATGCACTGAGCAAAATAAATATCACATAAGTGTGAAAACAATTAAGAAAATATAGTTAGTTTGCAATTGAATAGCAATAATATGATATAGTAAGTATAACATGGCTAAATAGATTATTTTGATGCAATTTTAAAAGTAAGATGCATCATTGATAAAAAATTTACACATTTGTGGTAATGACTAGTAAATATAATATAAAAAATTTGTATAAAGACATAGAAATGGTACATGATCATGTATAATCAAATCACTGAAACATAAGGAACAATGTTACATACATGTGTAAAAATGTGTTACATATGGTGAATAAAGTGTATATGTCATAAGTATTGTTTCTTACATATAATACATGTGATAATTATGCAATATATATATATATATATATATATATATATATATATATATATATATATATATATATATATATATATATATATATATATATATATATAATGTAATTGAACATAAATGAAAAGCATGAAAAGATGATAATGTAAACAAGAAAACAAACAAACAAACACTCAACTCTAAATAACATAAATCACCTACATACCACAAGTTGAGTAGCTAATTCAACTTGGATAGAGCAGATAACAATGTATAACAGAAGAGGTGCTGCTAAAACAAAATGCAATGAATGTTGCATTAATATTGAAGTTACATACATAGGTAGAATAAATATAATTGACACTAGCAAAAAAATATTATGTAGATAGGGAGAATGAGAAAATGTTAGTGTAAATTTAGTAATAAAAAAGTAAAATGGGATGTAAAAAAATGTGACTGCAAATGGAACCCCACATTAAACACATGATATACCCTAGGGACCACGCCTGTGTGTTAAGGCCTGAGAAGCATGAGTATTTCTTCTGATAAATCAAGCAAATTTACAGTCAAAAGAAAATATTACCTACATTACATTAATCCCTCCCCATGTGTCATCTGGGGACAGCACATAAGAATATAATATAATATAATGCAATAGAACATAATGCAATACAACATAATATAATATAACATGATATAATATAAGAGATACACTTCACACAACTCTAAAAATTGAGCAGGAGAATATGTGTCAATCCCGACTGAATTTCTGAATGGAAGATTCATGTTGTAGAAGTTAATTAGCTAGAGATGCTACAGATATAAGAGGTAATGTGACATTTGTAGTGGATGTAGTCACAGGAGTGAAAATATTAGTAGTAGCCATAGTAATAGTTGTAGTGATAGTTGCAGTAGTAGAAGTAGTAGTAGTAGTAGTAGTAGTAGTTGTTGTTGTAGTAGCAACAGGGTCAGACATTGAGACAATTTGTTGATAATGAGATTTACCACTACGTAAAAACATACAGAAAAACATTATATATATATATATATATATATATATATATATATATATATATATATATATATATATATATATATATATATATAGTTACCACTCCAAAGAAATTGTGTTGGACCACGTACAGGTGTGCTGCGTGTGTACTCGTACGTAAACAGACGATAACTTGAGTCACAGACGGGTTAAAACATAACATAAATAATAGGATAACAAAGGGCCACCAGGGCCCATCTAGGTTATCCTGTATCAGTCGCACAGCGACCTCGTCGCTTCTCAACATACAGGTCTGCTAAGCACTCACTCTGTGAAAATGAATAATATTAGTATAAGAGTACTTCACAAGAACATAAGTGTATCAGACTTGAGAAAAATAAAATATGAAATTATACTAAGTACATTTTTACAATAATCGAGATATAATAATGATAATTTACACTATAAAATGAATAAAGTGCTGTACTAATTACGTTAATATAATTGTAAATAAGAATGCAATGAAATAATTATAAAAAGTTGGCAAGTAAATGATTATGGGAAGTGCATACTGAATGAAAACATGAATATAGGAGTTACCCTTAACATTTTAATCAAAGAAAACCGTGTCTGAGGAAAATTACGTGAAGTAAATTCATGCACACGTAAATAAGGAAATCACGGCATATAATGCTAACACATCAAAACATGCACAATAGTGTAACAGCACAGACGAAAAATAATGTGTAAATGTGTACTCACTGAAAAAAAAATGTGTACTTGCACAGAAATAAATATTTGGTACCTCAACCACAATAATAAATATGGCGTCTGTCTAGAGCCAATCAGGAAGGTCTTATGTCATAGGTGACCAATCAGACACTGGCATAACTGGGGACCAAAACTGGTGCGCTTTTTTACGCGGGAACGCCACTCACTGGTACATAAAAAAATATTCATAGAAAATTAATCACTGTGATTATAAAGTTTTACTCACGACAGGTGATACTTATAGAGTAGCAGAGATGTATGGATGTCCTCAGCTCCACGAAAATCCTTGGCAGGGCGGTAGGCTGGGGGCAAGCAGGAAGGACGCCGTTTTACTAGGCTGCATGTGGCGGTGATCTCAGGTTGTGGATGGACGACACACCAGCTGCCGCCATCAATGTCCTGGTACCGCTGGCACCATCAATATGTTCTGGTGTGGCTGAAGAGAAACACTGGGGGAGCTTCCCTGTGTTTATTGTAGGATACAAAATGTACTGGAGGCTTGGTAGCGAGCGGCCGTGGAAAGGATTGAGAAGTAGCCGGCGACGAGAGAGAGACTTGTAGTCAGTAGCGGTTAGATGGAGCTTGGAGCAAGCGTGATGATGTATAATTACAGTCTACACACTGGAGTGTGACTGTAGACAGTAGACTGTAGAACTAGACTGACTGTGCAGGACAGGAGGACCAGTCAAAGAAGGCAAGCGGATTGCCAGCGGAGCGTGAGCTGTCCCTCAAGCTGGAATCAGACTGAGCATGGCGTCCCGTGGCCGTGGGGTAGCGGAAAATACACAGCCCCAGTACACCAAATACAGAACATTACATTACTCCGCGTTAACAAAGTAGTCTGTCTATGATAAGTGTGTTGTGGTCTCAGTCCTACCCGAAGATCGGTTTATGAGCTCTGAGCTCGCTCCGTAATGGGGAAGACTGGCTGGGTGACCAGCAGGCAACCGAGGAGGTGAATTACACACACCGCGTAGTGTAGTGGTTATCACGCTCGACTCACAATCGAGAGGGTCAGGGTTCGAGTCCCGGAAAGCGGCGAGGCAAATGGGCAAGCGCCTTAATTATAATTATATAAGTTCATCTAGCAGTAAATAGGTACGGGATGTAACTCGAGGTGTTATGGCCTCGCTTTCCCTTGTGTGTGGAGTGTGTTTTGGTCTCAGTCCTACTCGAAGATCGGTCTATGAGTTCTGAGCTCGCTTCGTAATGGGGAAGACTGGCTGGGTGTCCAGCAGGTGACCGTGGTGCTGAATTACACACACACACACACACACACACACACTATGCACACATATACGAGTATAACCTAGTTATAGCTACATTAATTAAGAAACATTTTCACAACACTGTCCCTCTTAAATTGAAGTAAACTGTCAACATATATATGTGATTTTTCTTCAGTCTAACCTTTACAATACCATGACACGTTTCCATATTAATGATGCTTAATATTTGCTTTAGAAATTTATGTGGGGATTAAAATAGAAGATTCTCACCATTGGTCTTCTGACCTCCATAAACCCCTCCTAATGTAAATAAAATCGTCTAACATGCCCAAAACTTGTGGTAGAAATGCGTCCCAGTACTGAAGGGGTTAACAACACTCACGGTGTACGTACAAGGTTTAACAATATAATGCTCCTGTCGCATTCCTCGTCTGGTTAAGCACCGCAAGTTCACAACTGACACACAGACCAGCGACTACTGACTGAGCATCTTCCCGCCTTCCCCTAAGTTCCCTTGCGAGCTGGGCAGGAGAGGTGGGAAGGGATGGGAGAGTGAGACAACGAGACAGTGGCATTTTAGCTGACGAGTATGGTTCCTAGCTATTAGTTACGTGACATTGTACGAGACAAGTTTTCATTCGAATGGAAACCGCCAGTCTATTAGGTAGAAAACTTCAAACATGAGATTCGAAAAACTTTACATATCAAATTTATTTGAAGCCGCAGACCAAACGTACTTTTGAGCTCAATCGTACCAAATATGATACGTTCGTACCAAAATTGGCAACCCTGGACCTTCTAGTGGCTTGTGTGCGACAGTGCGAGCCTTAAGGCCGTTACATGTCAAATCTATTACGTTGAAACAAACATTGAGTGATAGTGCATAATTTTTTTCCGCGTGACTCAAGCGATGACGCTACACTGCGGGACATTTAGAAATGACGTCTGGGAAGGAAAGAGCGCCTTCAGTTTTGCATTTAAGCATCTCAGAACGACAATTTATGGTCTTAGGCACCGGATGGACGAAGAAAAAAAGTGAAATAAAAAATTGAATAAATTAATAAATTCAGAGCAGTTCCCCTCAAGTCTACCTGGAAATTTTCCCATCCTACATCCCTCAACCTCCATTTTTCCCCAAGTGTTTGCATTTTTTCCCTCTCTGCCATACAACCTACACTCAAGCACCAGCATGTTATGGTCCGAGACAATGTCAATCGTTCCATTTTCATCAATCCACATGCGGTCCACAATCTCACGCATTCTCCCATTCATCAGCATATAGTCAATTGCAGACTCCTGCTTCCTCGCACAGCACGTCACTCGTCCTTCTGCCAGGGTCTCATGTAGGTTTTCCAGGTCCTTTCTTATTCACAAACTCATCAAGCATCTCACCATTCCTATTCATGATTGTCGGAGATTTTGCCTTTGCAACGGTGCCTCCTTAATGTTTGTTTTCAATAACCACTTTTCAAACATTTTCACTTTCTAGTTCACTTCTCTTTTTTTCTTCATTTCGCCACATTTAATAAATACACGCTTTTTTCTTTTCTATATTTTCATTGGTGTCAATGTATGGTCATTCGAGTTCTATGTTCTTGATTATTTCACTGTTATGAAGAGAACAATGCAGTAGAAAGTGTTCCAATTTTCTACATCACCACTTTCACACATTTGACACTCTGTATTTTAATTTCTGTGTCTCCTTTGCTTGCTGAGTGGGAGGCAGTTGGCTTCATCAACACCTTCTTAAATATTATAACGGACATCCTCTCATCAGTATTCGATAAAAATTATCAAGGTGTTTTTGTGTTTGGTGACTTCAATTTAAACTTGCGGAAGAGTAATGAAAATGATGTCACTAGATATGTCAATTTAATGTTTTCTTTCTTTCTATTTCCTTTGATAAACAAACAAACCAGAGTCACTAACACTTCAGCTACTCTCATAGATCATGTTTGGACAACTCTTTTCGAAGAAAATATTTGTAACAACATTAATTTAACAGACATTTCTGATAATTTTCCAACATTATCACAATTCAAACTTAAATATACTAATTTACAACCGCAGTTTATCTATAAAAGATCAGTTTCTACAGCTGCCATGGAATCTTTTGCAAACGACCTCTCTGTTATTAACTGGAATTCTGTTTTAAGTTCTCATTCTTGTAATAACGCTTTTGATATTTTTTTCAGAGTATTCAAAAATCTCTATGACAAAAATTTTCCAGTTAATAAGATTCGTCTTGATAATAAATGTCAATTAAGCCCACATATTACTCCTGCTTTAAAAAATCGTATAAAAGAAAAACACCGATTAAAGAGACTTTAAAAAAAATGGCCTTTAACTTATGGGGTTGCCTACAGAAAATATAGAAATAAATTAACTTCTGTCTTAAGAGTTGCAAGAAATAAATTTTATAAAGATCGTTTTACAGATAATCAAGGCAATCCAAAAAGTCAATGGAAAATAATTAATTCTCTTTTAGGTAAAATAAAATCTAATAATCGCACTGTTAACCTTGGCTCATCAAGCTCGGATATTTCTTCAAAATTTAATGAACATTTTTTGAAACTCAATTTTACAATTGGTGATAGTGTGCATGATTATAAGAGATACTTAAACAACTCTCCTAATTTTTCTCTTTCTTTGTCCCCTACTAACTGCAAAGAAGTTGAGAAGGTTCTTTGCACTTTTGACACCGACACTCCAGGATACGATGATATATCTCCGTAAGTATTGAAATATTCTTCTTCTGTCATCTCTACTCCTTTGGCCCATATAATTAACCTCTCTCTGCAAACTGGTACATTTCCGGATCAACTTAAGATAGCTAAAGTAATTCCCCATCTTAAATCAGGCGACAGAAGTAATATAAATAATTATCGATCCGTTTCTGTACTTTCTGCATTTAGCAAAATATTTGAAAAAATAATTTCTTTTAGGCTTATTAATTATCTGGAACAAAATTGTTTATTAACAGAACACCAGCACGGTTTCAGAGCACACCATTCAACTGAAACTGCAATTTTGGAATTTATTGAAAAAGTACATACCTGTCTAGAGGAAAAGTAATTTGTTTTGGGAGTTTTTCTTGATTTTTCAAAAGCATTTGATACATTGAACCATGAAATTTTACTTAATAAACTGGAACATTTAGGTATTAGGGGTATTCCAAACAAACTGTTTCGCTGATATCTTTCTGGGCGGAAACAATGTGTATTTTGTAATGAAAAATATTCCTCTTTTAAATTTCTAACTAAAGGTGTACCACAGGGTTCAGTTTTAGGTCCAATACTTTTTCTTATATATATTAATGATATTGTAAATGCCAGTAATAAGTTTGACTTTGTTCTATATGCTGATGATACATCGCTACTAATTAAAGATAAAGACATTAATTCATTAAATAGTCATGTTTTGGCAGAACTAGACAAAATTAATCTTTGGGTCAATTCAAATAAACTTAAACTAAATGTAACCAAAACAAATTGCATATTATTTCAAAATAGATCTGTAAAAACATCTATTCCTCCAGTAATATCAAATGGTGAAACTATAACTAAAGTCAGTTATTTAAAATTTCTCCGTGTGTTTATTAATGAAAATTTAAATTGGAAATACCATATTGATCAAACATGTTTAAAAGTTTCACAAGTTACTGGTATCCTGTATAGAATCCGCCATAACCTAACTACTGATGCTATGCTGAGTATTTATCATACATTATGCTACCCACATCTCACATATTGTGTTTCAATCTGGGGATCTACCTGGCCGTCTTTCCATCACAAGTTAACTGTTGTTCAAAAAAAAATTTTTCGTTGTATATTTTTCTTAAAGAAGTTTGACTCCACTGCAAGATTAACTGGAGAAAATATTTTGAAGTTTTCATTTATACATAAATTTTTTACATTACTTTTGATATATAAAACTCATAGCCAAAATAATGTATTTAATTTAGTCAATAATATCATCAACACAAGAAGTAATAATTTAAATCTTATTTATTCAGCCATTGTGTGTTAAGTTCTGGCCCAAAATTTTTCAATGCTTTGCCGGTGGACAAGAAGAATCTATTAACATCTGCTAGTAAATTTAAATTTAAAAAAGAAATGGAAAATTATTTGCTTCAACAACAAAATGTTTAGCTTATATTCTTCTAGTATAAATTCTTATTCATGTACTATTTACTAATGTATTATTGTCTTAACTATGTATTGTTTTGTAATTATAATGTAGTATGATTGACAAAGATGTAAAGTTTTGTTTAACAAGTACACTCTAAGTAGTAGTTATACTACTTTGTTATTAGTTAATTTTTTTTTTTTTTTGTGAAATTGTGTATGTGCTTTTTATTAAGCAATTGCTCTTTTAAGTGTGTAGATTATAGGCAAACTTTAGTTGAATTTTTTTTCACATAATATTTTCTTATAATAATCTTAAGTTAGTAGGTGACTGCCGTTTACCACAGCATTGTTAGTATGTATTTTTAACCGTCCGTCAGGGAGCTTTTGCTCGACGGACTGTTGCTTCCAATTTACCTTTGTCAGCAATAAATTATTACTTACTTACTTACACAGGACTGTAGATGATGGATGGTTGTCATACATGGCTTCCTCTGCAATGCTTCTTCTCCAGGTCTTGTAGATCGTGAGTGTGGTCTTGCTGCTAACTTCTTCCTCCCAGGTTTTCGTGTCCCATTTATCATTTTTTTTTTTTTTAATGTGTCTTTCTTCATATTTGTTAATTCATCCTGTGTAATCTCCAGTGTGTCCATATACCTCCTGGTTACCTTGGCCCTGCTTTGGTTTTGGTAAATTATTGAGTGCAGGATTGATTTAAGAAGGTCTTTGTTTCTATTAATGATGCTCTCTTTGTAGAGTAATGTTCCCTACATGATGCGACTTTTCATTAATGAAGCTTTTATATCACCTTTTAGTGTAGCTACAGTTTGCTGTATATTTTCATTTTGGAACACCTAAAATTTTCCTCCATGCACTATTGTCTGTTCTCTGTAGCTGTTGTATTTCTATTTATGTGTAATTTAGGATGTTAGAGCCATACAACCTTGATGGAAGGGCAACATGTGTCCAGTAAGTTTTTCCAATCAGCATTTTGTTACTACATTTTGCTATGACAGAACAGGTTAGGTTTGCTAGTTTTTGTGCTTTTCTATGGAGTTTTCTTTGTGTGTTTTAAAATAATTTCTTTCGTCATCAATGAATAACCCGAGATACTTTATCCTGTTTGTTACTAGTCGGTATTCCTTCAATTTCTTGTGGTTTGTTGTCCATGTCGCATGTTATTATATTGCTCTTGAGTTTGTTTATATCTAGTCCACATTTTTTTGCTAATTTCAGTAATCACTGCCAGATTGTGTTGCATTTCTTGGATTGTGTGTGCAAGGAGGAGACCATCACCAACATAGAATACATTCTTAATTTCAGTTTGTTGTTAATGAAACCTGCATTTTCCTTTTCTGATTTTCTGTTTTGAGAAAAATTATGATTTTGAATAAAATTATAGAGCCAGTGCAGTCCTGTCTGATGCCACTTGATATATCCGGACTAAATTTTCTCTTCAAATGTTATGGTTTTGTCGTTTGATTTTGATAAACATTTGCAACTGCATCAGTCATTGTTGGGTGCATTTTATATTTCATCAAAATTTGTATTATTTTATCCCTTTTTATGAAGTAAAAAACTTTTGGAGGCAAAGATTAGTGGTTTTCTTAATTCTTAGGAGTGTGCAGCTTTGATATGGTTAGGAAGAACTGTCTTTCAACGGCTCTTCCCTTTTCCTCTTGTTTGTCTTATTTTCTTCTTAATTTTCGATTTTTTTCCATTATCTCTGATTTTCCAAAATCTAAATATGGTTTTTTGTTTTTTCCTTGGTTTTTGTTCTTCAATGCATATCTAGATGCTATATATATGACTCGGGATCACTCCTGATAGCCCTTTGGATCGGCTATGCCAACTCCTGTACATAGAGGACAAAGCAAAGACACACAGAAAAAACAATATCATGTACATTAATTTTTCCTACATCTAGCTCGCCACATTTTCTCCAAAACTCCTTCATAGCCTCAATCATCCATTCTTTCATTCGTCTCTCTATTACACAATTCCATCAGCAACAGCATCCATTCCCTTCCTCTCTTCTGACGCTTTCATCCTTATATTGTCCTAATTCAGTCAGAATCACTTGCATATATTCTCTCTCTCTCTCTCTCTTCCGTTTTTTTGCATTCACCTCCATATGCTGTACCGTAGCTCGTAAGAGAAGATAACCACCTCAGCTATAACCTATATCATACCAACTCTCATACATCGAGGCCTCTTTTTCATTGTACCATTCCAGAATACCATTTCGTTTCTTCTCATCCTTCCACATATTCAGTCCTTTACACTTTACTTCTCGGTCTATCTCACTCATCCATTTCCTTATATCCTATTCACTCTCACTTTACTTCCTCTTGTCACAATCCATTCAAGGTCATTGTCATTTCTCGCAGCCATTCTCATCTCCCATGCAACTTGTAATCCACTTCTCTGTCATTCTCATGCTCCTTTTCCTCAATTTGCTTCCAATTTAATTCCATAAATACACTTTTCTCTCTGTTCTTGCATCATCCATTCGCTCAAGCCTGATCTTGTATATCTAAAAAACCTTTTATAAGTGTTTCCTTAAAAGCGCTCCATCCCATCATCTCTCAAAGCTTCCACTGCTGTTTACCTCAGTGCTTTCAGTGCCATTCTAGATACTCTATTCTGTCCGTTTCTAATCTGTCATTTTTATTTTCGTTCCATGCAATCACATCCAGACCCAAACACTGCCCAGCCACACTCCTCCACACTTCTTTTTAAGCATGTCATGCCCAACTCACTGGTTCACCAAGCTTATCTTTTCTTTCATTGCTTTTTCACAATCATTTGAATTCAACCACATCTCCCAAGTATTTATATTCATCTGTCTGTTTTAATTCGTTCCATCCAATTCTCCGTACCGCATTGCTTTCATCCTCTGACATATTCACACTCATTATCTTTTATCTTTCTTCTCATTGCTAAACCTCACTCCAGACTCTTTCATACCCATCCCCAACATCCAACAAACTTTGCAGCTCATCTGGCGATACACTCTTAACCACTACGTCATCTGCATAAAGAAGCATACGTATCCTATCATTCTCCACTCTTACTCTGCATTCATTCTTCTGCTGGCTGCTAACTCCTCTGTATACAAGCTGAAAAGGGTTGCTGACAATATACATCCTTGCTATATAACTCTTCTCTTACTCTTCACTCAGGCTGTTTCTTGATCTCCTAGTAGATGCTGCAGGTAGTCGATCCTGAGAATTAGTGATTTAAAGTTGCTGAAATGTCTTGCCAACTTCAGATCAGCATCACCCCGCCCTCACCACGGATTTATGCATTAATGAACATGAAGCTGTGTATGTATGAATATATAGGCAATACATACATAATAAATCTCTACTACTACTATTACTACTAAAACTACTACTACTATCCGCTACATCTCTTCTTAACCAGTAATCTCAATGTGATGTCATTTCTTTGTCTTACAGTCATCTCTTAGCATCATGCTGGCTGAATGTTAACAAGTCAGTTCTTTTAACCCTTTAATTGTTTCAGTTGCTTACAGTGAGCCTATTTGTGGTGCCGTGGTTCAGTTACAGGTTATTTTTTCTGTATTATCATATTTCCTTTTTTTATATTACATTTATTTTCAACTATTTTTCTAATCAACTTGCTGGTTCTTTGTTATACCGAGCTATATATATATATATATATATATATATATATATATATATATATATATATATATATATATATATATATATAATTTTTTTTTTTTCATTCAAGCAAACGGGAGGAAAAATAAGGGTTGTGGCGCTCCTTGAGGTGGTGTTACATAGTATAGGCCTACATTGCATTTAGTAATGTTAACTGTCCCATGCCGTAGCGAAGTAGTAGTAGTAGTAGTAGTAGTAGAAATGAACAATATGAGAATGCTTTTACAAGTTGATTATATGATATATTTTATTGCAAAAGGTGAAGAACAACACACACACACACCCAACCACTCACCCACCCACACACACACACTTTGAAATAAAATGCCATATGAAATATCATTATGAAGGAAGTATAGTAAAACAACATTTTCGCAGTGAGGAATTTCATGGAAAACACGCCATTAAGTACATATGCGTGTTCCTCATTGATTAAACCATAGGAAGGCCAGGAAAAGTGCCTGGCCTACGTTCATCAAGGTTAAGAAGATAAGAACGAGTAACATTGTCCTCTTCCTACTGTGATCCTTAGAAGAAGGTAAAGTAACGTTCCGTAGAAATGTGCGTACAGGGAGGGCAGAGAACTTTTTCCTAAGACCTGCCTGGTGTAGAAGATATGGAAAGGGTTCTTTGTGTTGCTTCCTGGAACAGCCGTATTTCGTCCACCTCAGACTGTTGTTGGCTGGTTGAGCATCGTTGTGATGGTGGCCGCTGGGCTCAGAGCGGCTCATGGTAAGGAGCGCCGCAGGTGGTTCGGCATCGGCACCCTCTTTGCAAGACGCACTCACATTAGAATTTGAGTTCATTTATAGAAAATATATATATTGATCATGCTTTTCTTTTGAGAAAATTCCTCACATTATTCTTATTTGCAGGCCATTGTGTGAAAGAAAAAACAATTTATTCTTTCGTGGAAGTTATGAGCTTTTATAGTTCAACAAAAATACTAACACCGGACTTCTCGTACATGAACCTCAATGTATTACTTAATTTTCCTTGAACTGTGCAAAATTCTACATAATTCACATACAGACACACACACACACACACAGACATAATATATATATATATATATATATATATATATATATATATATATATATATATATATATATATTATTTATTCTTATTTATTTATTTTTTTAAGTATCCCACCATTTTCTAAGGAACGAAAAATGTATTTGAATGCCTTGCGGATATAAGATGTGTAACTACATGGACGCCTTGCACAGCTGTACCAAGAACAGAAGGTGGCAATACGCAATGCTACAGGAGTTTTTCACCGCACTGCCAGCAATCCTTTACATATACTTACGGTACATGTAGCCTATATCATGATTATCGTGATGGCAGTCACTTTATATCACAGATAATGGTTGAAGATTGCCAACGATAAACTTAGTACGCACGGAAAGCAGACGTCAATCACAAGAAGAGAAACACTGCCCTTTTTAAAATCAAACATACAACTGAGTCAGAGCCGCTGGCCTTCAGGACAAATAATTTCCACGAGGTACTCTCAATTTGTACTTACCTGCGATCCTCGAGTCCACGGTATATCAAGTGTCACCTGATGTCACAGTCTGCTGTGTTCTTGAAGTATTGGTTGGAGGTTGCAGCAGTGACTGATGAGGGACCAAGACCCTCACCATTGTGAGAAATCGTGGTGAGAAATCGGGAAAATCCGGAGTGGACCAGTTTGGACAAGATGACAAGGTAAGTGGTCAACTGGTATTTTGATAAATTTTCTTTGTCGTGTGGCTTTGTATTAATTTTTTTTTTTTTTTCTGTTTCCTATCATGTCCTAAGAGGAGTGACGTGCCGGTCGCTCCGTCAAGTGTCAATGACATGCCATCACGGAAGCAAGAGAAGAGGACACATAATGAACAACGCAGACTTCTGGTCTGTGTCGAACCACCTTTGTTATCTGGGACAGTGATCCCTGTCTTGGGTACAAAACGAGCAACGTCAGATGCATTGTGCTCGACAAGTGATATACAGTACACAGTATAGAATATACATTATATCTCCTCACTTGAAATTTGGAGATTGAATCAGCCTTCTTGATTTTTTTTTTTTTAATGTAAAAGGGGAGCAGCCGGCTGGCCAAGGTAAAAAAAAAAAAAAAAAAAGGCCCAATCAGTCTCCAATATCCCTACAGAACCGATACATAGCCAAAGGACAGGGACAAATGTCTTGAAAACTCCCTCGGATGAAGTCAAGTCATAGGTAGATAGAAATACAAACACAGGCAGAGAGTTTCAGAGTTTGCCAAAGAAAGGTATGAAGGATTAATAGAGCTGTGTGAGTGGAACACCCCAAAACATGCGAAGGCCCTTGTACAGAGTTAGCAGTTGAAGGGTGAGAAAAACTGGCGGAGACGCCTCAAAAAGCCTAACTTCATGGAAACTATTTTAGCAAGAGAACCCTGAGGAACACCACTGTTAACAGATTTAGGAAAAGAACAGTGTTCGTCTACCACAACAGCAATAGAACGGTCGGAGAGGAAACTTAAGATAAAGTTGCAGAGAGAATAGAAACCGTAGGAGGGTAGTTTAGAAATCAAAGCGTAAGACATATCAAAAGGTTTTGATATGTTTTACGTGACAGCAAAAGTTTTACCGAAATCTCTAAAAGACCATGACCAAGACTTGTAACGCCCGCTCTCCACCACACACACACACACAACACTCACAACTGTCGGGCTGACTCGCCGACTGATTCTCCCTCTTTAGCTTCAAACTTATTAAAAATGTGAAAAGAAACAAGACTGAATATTTAAGTTGAAAATTTAATTGGAGAACTGATAAACAAATAAGTAAACTTTGTGGAACCCCAATGAATACACAGAATTTAAGTACTTGTCTTTATGGTAGCGCAGTGTGTGACTCCCACTCCACGATGGGGGGGCCACAACCGAGTCACTAATCTTTGGCACTGGATTTTTTTTTTTTTTCTGTTCTTCCTGACGACACTTTTGAACTTTAGAAGAGGGGGATGCGGGTTCTGGGGTTACAGTTAGCTCACCTTGAGAGGATGATTTCTTTCACGAAACAGCAGGAGAAGTATTTTTCTGGTGCATCACAATAAAACACAAATTATAACACTAGCTCCTGACACCACCTTCTTACACTGATCGTAAACTTTAGGAGGGAGCCAGGGGGTTTCA
>NC_059304.1:22336174-22406174 GCF_017591435.1 Portunus trituberculatus
ACTTTGGAGTCGCGTTTCTCAAGTCGCGCTTCTAAAATCGCTTCGTGTGTGGAGGGCCTTACAGTATGAGATTAAGCTTTTACTTTAATTGGCTGGTAGGATGGAATAGGATATTTATTTCCCCAGATAAGAAGGTGAAAAATTCTAGCAATCAGCTAATGACTTCTTTGTAAATAATGAACCTACGCTTAACACGAATCGATTACTCATCCCTGCCTGCTTCAACCGTTTTTGTCCGTCTGTATGTATGCCTCGATGTGCGTCCCTTGCACAACATGACGAAATTATAGAATAGTACATTATTTCAACATAATAATTTGTTCCAACTTATTCTACCTTAACCTACAATCCCCGGCACTACAGACTCCGTAAGGAAAGCCAGAAGATCACCAGTACAGCGGCCCTGACGGGAGTCATACTGGTGATCATATAGAATATTGTGAAGTGACATGTTTAGGAATCTTCTTATTGAAGATAGATTAAAGAACTTTAGACAAGCAAGAGATTAAAGCTACAGAGCGGTAGTTTGAGAGATTAGAACAGTCACCCTTTTTAGAAAGAGGTTGAATGTATGCAAACTTCCAGCAAGAAGTCGATCGACAAAGTAGGAAGAGTTTGGCCAGGCAAGGTGCAAGCACGGAGGTACAGTTTTTTGAGAACGATAGGAGGGATCCCACCATATTCATAAGCTTTCCGAGGGTTTAGACTAGCGAGAGCATGGAAAGCATCATTACGAAGAATTTTAATTGATGGCATGAAATAGTCTGAGGGAGGAGGAGAGGGAGGGACAAACCAAAAATCATCCAAAATAGAGTTATTAGTAAAGGTTTGAAAGAATAGTTCAGCTTTGGAGATAGAAGTGATAGCAGTGGTACCATCAGAATGAAATAAAGGGAAAGAAAGATGAAAAAGTAAAGTTATTGATGTTTTTGGCCAGATGCCAGAAGTCTCAGGAGAGTTGGAGTTTGAAAGATTTGAACATTTTCTATTTTTATGAAGGAGTGTTTGGCAAGTTGAAGACCAGACTTAGTATTCCGGGGAGAAATATAAAGTGCGTGAGATTCAGGTGATGGGAGGCTCAAGTACCTTTTGTGGGTAACTTCTCTATCATGTATAGCAAGAGAACAGGCTGTGTTAAGCCAAGGTTTAGAAAGCTTAGGTTGAGAAAAAGAATGAGGAATGTATGCCTCCATGCCAAACACTATCACCTCCGTTATGCGTTCAACACACACAGATGGGTCTTTGACATGGAAATAGTAATCATTCCAGGGAAAACCAGCATAATAACTCCTCAGCTGGCAGAGGTAAAATGCCAGAGGCACCTCCGCCCTCAGGGCATCCTGAGGAAGGATTGAAAAAAATAGGACAAGATACAGATGTGAGATTGTGAACGGAGGAGCCCAACAAAGAAAACAGGATAACAACATAAGCAGAAAGATTAGAGGTAAAAAAAGATCAAGAATGTTTGGCGTATCTCCAAGACGGTCAGGAATACGAGTAAGGTGTTGCACCAGTTTCTCTAGTTCATGGAGGACAGCAAAGTTGAAGGCTAGTTCACCAGGATGATCAGTGAAGGGAGAGAAAAGCCAAAGCTGGTGGTGAACATTGAAATCACCAAGGATGGAGATCTTCACAAAAGGGTAGAGGGACAGAATGTGCTCCACTTTAGAAGCTAAATAGTCAGAGAATTTACTATTGTCAGAGGAGTTAGGGGAGAGATAGACAGCACAGATAAATTTTGTTAGAGAGTGACTATTGACTCGAAGCTAGATGGGATAAAACTCGAAAAATTCAAGAGCGTGGGCACGAGAGCAAATCAAGTCGTTGCGCACATAGACGCAACATCCAGCTTTGGAACGAAAATGAGGATAGAGAAAGTAGGAGGGAACAGAAAAGATGTTACTCTCAGTTGCCTCAGACACCTGTGTTTTGGTTAGGAAAAGAAAATGAGGTTTAGTACAGGAGAGGTGGTGTTCCACAGATTGAAAATTAAATTTAAGGCCGCTAATGTTGCAGAAGTTAAAGAACAAAAAGTTGAGGGAGGTGTCAAGTCATTTTGGGTCGATATAGAGAGAACAGTTCGACCTGGAGATATTTTTGGTCCCCTCCCCAGAAGGGGACCCCGAGGCTGGATTAGAACTCATCATTTTGTAATTTTAAATGAAGGGTACAGGTAAGTGCATGTAGTTTTGTGTGAAGGGGGAGAGTTGTCTTTAGAGGGCAGGATGTGACTGCCCCCTTGAGTTGTAGACACAAAGGGAAACGTTCAGCAAGTTCACAACTAGCTTTGATGGTAAGTTCACAGCACCCCGTTAATTGTATAAACCAGAACTGAGCGACCAGGGCAGGTCCAGATCAGAACTTGTACTATTCGACCTTGCTGGAGTAAATTATCGTTTTGGTAGGTGTCTACTATCTCCTCCTGACTTCAGTTCTCGCTAACTGATCCCGATTCCTTTTATATAGTAATTTTTAGTGATTTTACTCCGTTTTTACCACAACGAGTCAACGTGAAGCTTGAGAGAGAGAGAGAGAGAGAGAGAGAGAGAGAGAGAGAGAGAGAGAGAGAGAGAGAGCGAGCAGGAGGAGGAGGATTCACTATCACGCTTGAACATCATTCTGTGTCATACTGTAATAAGAGTCGGCGGTGTCTCCCTGATCACAGTGTGTACCGCAGCGAAAAGAGGCGTAGAAGACAGGTAATTCATCCATTTTAAATATGTAGCTAAGCAAAGAGGTTTGGTCTGAAAGCTGTTGCACTTTATGGAATCATTGTTTTAAACGAGGAATGTTGTTCTTGCAATGCACAGGATCAGGTGTAACAAAGAGCTACCATCACATGTCACGTCCCTCCGTGTTAAAAGTGAGTTCTTAAATCGCCTTTACAGAGAAGATGAATAAAATTTTCTTTGATGATCTATCTCTGGGAACGGCTGTTAATCTGTAAAGAACAACAGGTTTGGTGATGACTTTTTTCCCAATGTTTTTTTTTTTCTCGTTTCAGAGATGTCTAGCACCGAGGAAACAATCGTGGCTGCGGGAGAGCTTGTGTCAGCAAGGTTTTCCGTGGTGGACTACGTCGTGTTCAGCATTATGCTGGTGGTGTCTCTTGGGATTGGCGTGTACAGCGCAATCCAGAGTCGAGGGCGCGAGTCTACTCAAGATTTCCTCTTGGGCGGGAGAAACATGCCTCCGTTTCCAGTGGCAATTTCTCTCTTGGGTGGAATATTTTCTGCAATATCTATATTAGGTGAGTAAACTGTAGACCTGCCTCTTTTTCAGAGTTCGGTCTGCAGTTTTCTTTCCTTTGCAGTTCAACATCCATTACTATCCAGTATATAATAGTAAATAATCTATACTCTAATAGAAAAAAAAACCAACGTTATAGTTATCGGGAATCTAAAATTTGTAATTTAGAAATATCTTCCTTTATGAAAAATATTGTGTGAGTATTGTAATTGATGTTCATGGATCTGATTCTTTCGGTTTGTTTATAAGTATGAGCGCAAAGACCGGCGACCTACAAAGATCATTCGTTCTTGTTTTCTCTTTTTGGTCTGCAAGAAGTGCCTCAATACATTCTATATAACCTTTTTCTTATTTTTCAAATTTTGCATTCAATAAACAAGTTTTGCATTATTCCTGCGAGGTTTGGGGATGTTCACTCTAGACAAGGTGCAAACCACGTGTCTTAATTCCGTTCACCTTGCAATGAATAGGTGTGGAGCTTTACGGCAGGAAGGGAATGCTGTGAAACACGCTGTTTGTACATCTGTGTGTGTGTGTGTGTGTGTGTGTGTGTGTGTGTGTGTGTGTGTGTGTGTGTGTGTGTGTGTGTAATGGTTTATCATATTCTGACTTATAAAAGCAGATAATCCATAATTGTTGATCTCACCATATTGCTTGCATAGATGTTATTTTGGATCAATGTATGCATGTGAAGTTGGAGATACATTATTCTTTGTTCTACTATGTTATTGTTGGTGGTGATGGTGGTAGCCAGATAATGGGAGATGGCATGGCAGTGGTGCGACATGAGACGTGGTTGGTTATACCAAGATGTATTAGACTAAGTCTAATATATCTTAGTCTAATACATGTTGGGTTATAGCACGATGGTGGTGTCGCGTGTAGACAAAGAAGCTTAGGATACATATGATAATCTTGTCTTAAGGAACACCTGATGACAGTATCAAATCACTTATTGGACGGTCTGCTGATGATGACTTAACACCAGTACCGTAACATTTCAGACTTATATTGTTCTTTTAGTATATATGACAAAATTCATTAATGCTAACCTTAGTGGTGCATCTTATGATATATTGTAAATAGTAAATCCCCCTCGTCTTTAGGCGGAAAAGTCTCTAACATAAACCAAAATTTCTTTTCGGGTCAAGAAGGGAAATTATTAGGGAAACCTACTCTACTATGTCTCCTATACTCTCTGAAACGTAAATCCAAGAAAACTTTGTAGAATTCATGTTTGCAACGGATCATGTCCTAAGTTTGCTCTCTCTCTCTCTCTCTCTCTCTCTCTCTCTCTCTCTCTCTCTCTCTCTCTCTCTCTCTCTCCAATTAGAATTCTTCGCTCTTTCTTTTATAATTTGTTCTCTTTCTTCCATTATGCGCTAATGTTTACGAGAGGTTCTCATCATCCTCTGTGCTGTGTTAAGTGGTGGTAGTGGAACTGAGTTCCAGCCACCAGACAGATTTAAGTGTTATTGGCTTTCATGATAAGTTTCCATGGAAAAAGGAGTAAATAGAATAAAAAAATAAAAGAAAATCAGTCAGGAATCAGGCGTTGTGAAATACGAAGCAGACGAGATGCGCAAATCTTAGAATGAACTTATCAAACATTAAGGGAATTACATCTGTTAAAATCATGGGAATGTGAATGGTCATGGATCGATCACAATTATGTTAAAAGCTAAGCTAATTGGTTGCAACAACCAAACTGTTATATCGTAGATATAGTATATGCTAAAAAAATACTTTTGTTATTTTACGAACTCTATAGAAGAAAATAGAACATATAAAATATATGCCGTATGTAGCAGACCAAGTTTGTGAATCATGAAATCTGGTGAATCTGGCAACCGAACTGACGTTAAAGCTCTCTCTGATTCTAGACACACTCAAAGCATGACAGGAATACGTTAGTGGTAGATTAATGGATCTCACAGTTCAGGTAAGAATTTAAGGATGTCATTTACGTGTTTTGAAATATAGGACTAGTTGAGACGTGACGCTTATAATTACCAAGGGTCAGAAGCAGGTTGGCAGGCAGCATATCGAAGAGCAGAGTTCACATAAGGAATGAATACTCAAAATATTAGAGTTCAAGAATGTACAGATTATGCTTGTCACTATCAATATATTTATTAAACAGTGGCAAAGTACTTCATGAATTAAATGATTAAATTAGGACAAACCTTATTCATTGAAAAAAATGTCTATGTGGACCATTCAGCTGCCATACAAGCAGATGAGGCATAAAAGAATGTGACACAGCCGACAACGATCACACATTACGTCCACACCCGAAATTTGAAGATATTGAAAGAAAGACACTATAGAAAAAAAAAGAAAAAAAGAAATAATAAGAGAAGATCGAGTGGCGCCATCCAAGCCGCCGCCATTGTTTCTTAATTGACCACGGCAGCATTATAAAGTTTTTTTTTTATCCTATTTTTACATTATGGCCTATAGTGCCTGTAAGCATACTTGAAGAGTATATGTGGGAAGCGCTGTTAAGCTTCTGCCCATTAATGGCGCAGGCAATTTTATTTATAGTGGTACCCATGTTATGGCCCATATCACCAACCAAGCGCATCTTCGGTGTAACCACCAAGAAGCTCGGTATCATGGTGACATGTAGGTAACTTTAAACCACTCGACAAATGGCATAGCTTCAAAGTGGTGTGTGGTGGGATTCCAACTTACGCGTGGACGTCTGTCTCCGATCTCACGCTCACCACCTTATCCACTACGACACCGCGTAGAGTGGAAACTTATTAGGCAACAATAGCCAATCAATAAATAAATCACTTGCTTTATTTTTCGTTTTATTTTTCATAAATACTATTTGTCTCCTGCAGGCAATCCAACGGAAGTGTTCTACTTCGGGGCCCAGGTCATGATGACCATATTTGGCGTGATTCCCGCCAGCATTCTGGTGCATCAAGGGATCCTTCCCATTTTTTATAATCTTGGCATCCTCTCACTCAATGAGGTAAGTGCACCATCTTTTTAAACTACCTTAGACCCTTAGACACACACACACACACACACACACACACACACACACACACACACACACACACACACACACACACACGGTAAGCGGCGAGGCAAATGGGCAAACCTCTTAATGTGTGGCCCCTGTTCACCTAGCAGTAAATAGGTACGGGATGTAATTCGAGGGGTTGTGGCCTCGCTTTGCTGGTGTGTGGAGTGTGTTGATGTGGTCTCAGTCCTACCCGAAGATCGGTCTATGAGCTCTGAGCTCGCTCCGTAATGGGGAAGACTGGCTGGGTGACCAGCAGACGACCGAGGTGAATTACACACACACACACACACACACACACACACACACACACACACACACAAACTCAATATGCCGCACTCAGGAGCGTCACGGAGCGTTTGTGACGAAAACAATAGCAGTTCAGAGTTTACTACGTGTATTTTAACTAACGGGATGAGGCCTCTTTCGAGTCAGGTGCACATTTCATGTGTTATATATTACATAAACTTTACGGGAAAGATGTATTGACTCACTCAAAATTAGTACTTTACTAAGACTTGTATTTAAGTTGAATATCGAAATGGTTGATAGTCTGAAAGCTTATGGGTAATGGTTCTGTTGGTTCTCTTTCAGTACGTAGAGGTGCGTTTTAATTCTATCCTGCTGCGAAAGCTATCAACGATGTGCCATCTCCTTACTAAGTTTTTTTATATGGGAATTTGTCTTTATGCTCCGTCGCTCGCCTTGTCCACCGTGACTGGCCTCTCATTGTGGGGATCCATGATCAGCATGGGCACCGTCTGCACCATCTACATTACTATCGTAAGTATGAGAATAATGAAAATGATGTAGTAAAAGTACTAGTAGTAATAGTAGTAGTACTCGTAGTAGTAGTAGTAGTAGTAGTAGTAGTAGTAGTAGTAGTAGTAGTAGTAGTAGTAGTAGTAGTAGTAGTAGTAGTAGTAGTAGTAGTAGAGTAGTAGTAGTAGTAGTAGTAGTAGTAGTAGTAGTAGTAGTAGTAGTAGTAGTAGTAGTAGTAGTAGTAGTAGTAGTAGTAGTAGTAGTAGTAGTAGTAGTAGTAGTAGTAGTAGAAGAAGTAGTAAATTTAGTAGCATCATGAGCCGAGCTGTTGCATGTATTTAGTTTATAAAGGTTACTGGAAAAATCACAAACATGTTTATATTTCAAGTTTTAACTATTAATCATTAATCTACATTTTTTATGTCACAATTTCTCACTACCACTCGTCTTCAGTTCGTTTAAAACTACTTGGTATCGCCTTACATCTCTTCAATATATTCAATATTTAATGCAATCGTCAAAGCTGATGCCTTTTATTGTTTTGTTTTAGTAGAAAGCGAATAATACCCTGTTGAAGTCTTTCTGAGGAATGTACCGTCTTCAATAACACCAATCTGAGGTATAGACTGTCTCCCTTTTGTTTAGGAAAAAAATCTGACTTTCTATTTATCTAACTATTTATTTATTTATTATATTTACTTATTTACTTAATTATTATAATTAAATACAAGTATTCTCCATTACAATTCACATATGCATGCTCGGATTTATTTAAATAGAAGAGGAGGACGCTCTACGATGTGGAAGACGGAACAGGTCATTAGTGAGACCAAATTCACGAACATTGGCTGCGGTGCTTCCCATCACCGTCATCTAGTGTGCTTACAATTTCACGGACTGTTACTGACGTAGTTAGTGTGCGGTGGGAAGCACGTAACAACTGCTTTGTGTGTGCAGACTGTAGTGTAGAGTTTCGGAACTTCTCAGCTGGTTTCTAGTGGTAAACCAAAATATTTCCCGGGGTCTTGCATAGAATTTCCTGTCAGGTGATACTCGTACGAACTGAGACTAATCCTACTTAATTAAATCACCAGCGTAGTATGTGACTATGGTAAGTAACAGTGAAAGACATTTTTTTTAGTGAGTTGTGTATTGGTGTGAAAATAGATACATTATACAATTATAACAAATTCTCAGTTATTCAAATTCCTTCAACCATAAATGTATGTATGACAACTGCAACTGAAATATATTAATCTAAAGACCAAAAGTACGGTAGATGTGTGCACATGGTTGGAAGCGATGGTGGAATAACGATCAAGCATGTGCACTGTGTATTTGTGTTTGCAGGGCGGCGTGAAGGCCGTGGTTTACACAGACGTACTTCAGACGATGCTCATGTTCGTGGGTGTGTTGGTGGTGGTGGTGATGTGCTGCGTCGACGTCGGTGTGGTCAACATATGGACAACAGCGAAGGAAGGTGGTCGGCTTGAAGTCTTTAAGTGAGTATACTGAATGCTGTGACAGTAACGGTAAGCAAAAGATAGACGTCACGAAATCTAGTTATTTCTTTATTGACTTTTTGCGCACTTTGACGATGCATAGAAAAATCTTGTTTGCGACGTATCATAACAACACGATTGCAAACTGCCCGAAGATGTGGCAAGCTGACATTTGGAAAAGGTGTCATTGTATGTTAGCGAAATGTACAGGTTATAGAAAAGGAAGAAATGATAGGGGAAAATAATGTTACAATTATTGTTCTAATACGATTTAATATTTCAAACTTAAACATATGCTGCACTATGAACCAGCGGTGAAACACGACAAATAGTAATCCCACTCTCAAACCCAGATGAATACAAATAAACAACCAAAACCAGAATATCACAAATAAGTAATATATCTATAAAGTAACCTAAAGGGAAAGGAAGGAATAAAAGAAAAAGAGAAAAAATGAGAAGACAATAATGGAGACGCATTGACGAACAGGAAGCGGTGATCGTAAGGCGGAAGAAAGAAGGTCGTGCCTTTGAGTTTTGACGGAAGTAATTCGCCTTTGATCTTTCAAGCAAGCGATTCTAATATTTATAGCCTTGAGTGCCTCCCTCTCCTCCAACTAATCCCGCCAATTTTGTTTATTTATTCTTTTCTTGATTAGTTAGTCAGTTTACACCCTTGGAAATGGTAGGGGGTACTGAGGGAGTAGCAGAATGATGACGTGGAAAATATTGAATCATTTGGTTGACTGAAGTTTCGTGAAGCTCCGAACCTCATTCAATAGAGCAGCGATTTCTTCTCGAAACTGCTTATTTACAGCGAGAGTAGTGGTCGAGAGCGTGGATGCGTATGTTACATCGTGTGATAGTATATTCCTTTTGCATTGCTATGCTATATATTCTGGCAGTACTACCTAATGTTAAATGACAACTCAATCATATGCATACACTTGAATAACTCTGGTTTTAAATTTACTCTCTCAATAAAAGAGAAAAAAAAGACGTAGTACATGTCTGCAAGTTACCAAAGTACCAAGCAATGTGTAATATTTTTTGTGACTTTCAAAGATATAATTTAAAGACCAATGTTAGAATATACTTTCAATGATAGAAGAATGAATGTTGACCTCATTAAATCAAACTAGATTCGTAGTTGGCTGTATGTTATATCCTTTACATAAAAGTCGGTTCCTTCAGCTTGGATACAAGTCCTTTCACACGTCACACTCTCCTCTCAACAATAATTCTCGGCTTCTACGTGACCTTGAATATTCTGGGACTGAACCAGGGCTGCTACCAGAGGCTCGCTTCAGTCAGCACCTTGCATATTGCCCAAAGGTGAGAAAAATGTATTACTAGCCATTCTGCACACACACACACACACACACACACACACACACACACACACACACACACATGTAATGGTGTGGATGTTTTATGCTTGTAGCACTGCAGTTCATTGTAATGGAATCGGGTCACTCGTCCTCCACACTCTCTTTCCTGACATGTTACTCACACAGTGTTGCTTCACCCGACCACAGAACCTCCCTCCCTCCATTTCTCTGTGTTCCTTGGCGAAAAAAAAAAAAAAACTTTTCTCTTTGCCTTAGTAATTAGAGCTTTTTTTTTTTTTTTTTTTTTAAGTGCTGTCAGTTTGTTGCGTCCCAGGTGTTTGTGTGGCTCGCGTTGAACAGTGCTGATAAACATGTCACACGGAGAACAACGCCAGATGACAATGGGTTCAGTGCGATCAGTGCCTTTTGTACGAAACGAACAACGTCAAATATACTGTTCACTCTAACTAAGTCAATACACTGAAATACGAACTCTCTCCGTCAGTTCATCCCATTTCCCTTTATCTATTCACATTTCTTTTATACAAATATCTTAACCTGCTATATCTATTGCTTGAATATTACACAGCGGCACCACATGACCACGATGTTGCACCGCAATAAATAAAATCAATGAAACTCACTATCCTCACTTTTGAGGAAAACCGACTCCCACCCTCCCACATTCCATTGTTAACTCCTTCAGTGAAAAAGCTTATCCCGGCCGCTATGCCAAGGCTGTAACCAACTGCGTATGGTGCACGAAAGGAAATATATTGCCTATTTGGTAAAATTTTTCATACTTCATTGACAAAGTATCTCTCATTGTCACAATGTCATAATATTACGTTTAAAAAAGCGTATGATAATGATTACGAAATTATAATAAATGTATACATAAATAAACAAGCAAACGAAACAATAATGCTACTAAATTACTTTTATTTTTCACACTATGAGGAGGCCTCCCTCTTTAAAGCAAAATGTCCACTGCTTATGGTTTATTTTTTCTAAACTTTTGGAAGATATGAGAATCTTTTCATTAAAGCAACTCATGAACGGTGATTCCCTTTTCCACACGTTGCAGGCTGGTTATTTTCTTCATGTTGGGCATGACTGGGATGTGGCTTCTGTTCTACTCCTCTGGTGTTGTGGCATACGCCATGTACCGTGACTGTGACCCCCTTACTTCGGGTCGCATCGAAAAACCAGATCAGATTCTCCCCTATTTGGTGATGGACAAACTGGGACACTTCACAGGACTTCCAGGCCTCTTCGTTGCAGCTGTCTACGGAGGAGTGCTCAGGTAAAGAACCTTCCGCTAGTCTTCACTTTTCTGCAGATTATTAGTACTAAAATATTGATTTTGAAATGTGCTTTCATTAAGAAGTTGTTTTGATCTACTTAGAGGAATCTACTAGATATTACAATATTCTATCTAAGACTTGTTTATGAAATGCACAAATCACATTATTGATATATTTTGTTTTATTCAGTAACACAAAATGTCAATTCTCATTAAAACATAACTACACCAAGACATTATAAGAAATTACACAAAATACATCTTTTTCACAAATTCTTTATGACGTGCAGACATGACGCTAACCTTATTACATCACTTGATTCACCACTCCAGAACACAAGGCACACTGTTTCATTTAACATGTGCACACACGGCCACACAGGACACACAAGAATCAAGACAACGTGCTTACTTAGCATGCAACCCAACCCAACCCAATGTTCTCTCTCCATCTTCTTTTTTAACATGAACGGCTTGCAGAAACTTAAAAGCTTTTCCTCCTCCTTTTATTGCCATACATTAAGTTATTATATTTCTAATTTCATCCTCAAATCATTAGTCTTGCCCCATTCCTCTAGGTTCTACCAGTCTCTCTCATTTAAATCATACGACCGTACTGACGCTGCAGATTATCGCATACGTACTTTACCATCTTGCTAACATCAGTTCTTCCCTTTCTCTGTTAAGCTAGATGGACCTCTCTACTTGTCACCTGCCTGTCACTTAAACATCTTTCATATCTGTCTAAAGACACTTTGGAATGTACTTTTGGATCAGATATCAGAACTACTCAGAGACTCCCTCAAACTACCGTCCTATAGCTTTAATCTCTTGTTTGTCTAAAGTTTTAAATCTATCCTCAATAGGAAGATTCTTAAACATCTGTCACTTCACAATTTTCCATCTGATCGCCAGTATGGTGTCCGTCAAGGCTGCTCTACTGCTAATCTTCTGGCTTTCCTTACTGAGTCTTGGTCATCTTCTTTTAGAGATTTTGGTAAAACTTTTGCTGTCGCGTTAGACATATCAAAAGCTTTTGATAGAGTTTGGCACAAAGCTTTAATTTCAAAACTGCCCTGCTACGGTTTCTATCCTTCTCTTTGCAGCTTTACCTGAAGTTTCCTTTTCTGATCGTTCTATTGCTGCTGTGGTAGACGGCCACTGTTCTTCTAAATCTATTAACAGTTGTGTTTCTCAGGGCTCTGTACTGTCACCCACTCTTTTTTTTTTTATCATTCATTAATGATCTTAACAAATTTTTTTGCCCTATCCACGCCTACGCTGATGATTCCAACATACATCTTTGTGCGTCCTTTCAGAGACGACCAACCCTTTAGAAAGCCAACAGGTCACACAGGGACGCCACAGAATGCCTGACTCCTGTTTTCTCTAAGATTTCTGATTGGAGCAGAAAAAACTTAGTTGTTTTCAATGCCTCAAAAACTCAATTCCTCCATCTATCAACTCGCCACAACCTACCAGACAACTATCCCCTCTTCTTCAATGACACTCAACTGAACATCCTTGGTCTGTCCTTTACTTATAATCTAAACTGTAAACGTCACATCTCATCTCTTGCTAAAACAGTTTATATGAAGTTAGGCGTTCTGAGGCGTCTCCGGCAGTTTTGCTCGCCCCTCCAGCTGCTAACTCTGCACAAAAGCCTTATCCTTGTATGGAGTACTTTTCGCATGTTTAGGGGTTCCACTCAAACTGTTTTATTAGAGAGGGTGGAATCAAAAGCTTTTCGTCTCATCAACTCCCTTCCTCTGACTAACGGTCTTCTGTCTCTTTCTCACCGCCGAAATGTTGCATCTCTTGTTATCTTTTATCGGTATTTTCATGCTAACTGCTCTACTGATCTTGCTAACTGCATGCCTCCCCTCCTCCTGCGGCCTCGCTGCACAAGGCTTTCTTCTTCCTCTCATCCCTATTCTGTCCAACTCTCTAATGCAAGAGTTAACCAGTATTCTCAGTCATTCATACCTTTCTCTGGTAAACTTTGGAACTCCCTGCCTGCTTCTGTACTTCCATCTTCTTATGACTTGACTTCCTATAAGAGGGAAGCTTCAAGACATTTGTCCCTGACATTTGGCTAATTTTATTTTAAAAGTATCCCATTATGTTTTAAGTCAAGTAAAGGCGGGTTCACACGTGTCAATATGCGTCTGAAATTGCAAGTATCGACTGAGCCCTTCTAGTCGGAATACTTTCACACATAGCGACTGGGAAGTATCGGCTGGTTGGCGGGAAGTGAATGTAAACAAACAGGTACCAAACAAGATGTCTTCCTTCGGTGACGATGATGATTTCGATCAAATCAAATCATCCTAAGTATTCAATCCTGACCTCCAACAACACCCTGCATAGAAGGAAGCAATCATCGGAGAGTGGCAGATATCACATCGAACGCCGATTTGCGTAAGCCTTTTTTGTAGTATAATCAACTTTTAGGGTCCCAGGTGTGCTCTTTTTCCCTCACCAACTCCAAAATATTCGTCTCTACATCGACACCACCCTTTCAAACCTATCTCCGTGACTTTACGAGTTAAACAAAGCCGCAAATCTACTGAACAAGACCAACGTATTGGTCTTGTTTTGCGACTGGTTTCCCAGTCATTAGGCACCGATATTCAGTTGAAAACTCTACCAACTTGCAATTTCAGTCGCAAATTGACACGTATTAAGTCGCCTTAATAATGAATGGCAACGTTCCGCCATATTGTTAAATTGGATATGTCGTGATCCGATCCATTGCACAATCTTGCACAATGTTGCTTACTCCTCTGGCTACTGGTTATAAATACTCCAATTAAATTTTCTTCTTTTACTTAATAATCACTACTAATACATACACATCCATTGCGTCACCGGCAATCAACACTCTTCAAATATATACCACATGTGAAATGACTGCAATCTTCATACACAAACAAACATGTAAATTTACTCACAAAAGATTTTCGTCCTCTTCACTGGACAATATATCATATATATTTGCGTTACGACGATCTGTACTCAACTATATCTCAAATACAACACTCAATGGAACATATAGACATTACAGTACTGTACTCATCAATCTACATATGATACTCATAAGTAATATATCTACGTTACTGAGACTTTCTCCTAAATTCACACATATCCGCATCACGACGATTTACTCATAATACTCAAGATATTGATACCAGAAATAATTTATACAGACACGACACTTACTCGATACGGTGATGTTCTCATAGCCCTCACAAAATACCCAAACGATATGACACGGCCACAACAACTACTCTTTCCATGACCAAAACTTAACCAAATATCAAAATACTAAATGTAAACATCCCATCATTATTTCTCCATCATTCTAATATTAATTACTGAATTACTTGCTTTCAAGACTGCATTACAACTTCTAAACTCCACTTACTGTTACAGGATTCCGTCCATATCTCCCCCGTCTGCGGCCTCTCCCTGGGCCACGGCCTCTCGGAATCTCCAGTCTTTCTCCCGTGCTATAATCTCTGCTGCTCTCTAATAATCCCTTTTTTCTCTCTTATGTTTACTTAAGGGATCCTCCCACATACATGACCCACCCATAGGCGTGTCCACATATATGATTTTACCATTTAGAACAAATCAGGGGCAGAGTTTGGGGTATGAGGAGAAGGTGATGGACAGGTCAAATGTAATCTTTCCCCTCCTTCGTAAACAGTGCCCGAACAAAACGACGTCTTTGTCTCTCATCTGTCCCATTCACGCTGTCAAAGTTTATAACCTTTTTCCTTGAGGCCCGTCTGCTTGTGCCTAACGACAACTTTGCTGGTTTATCTGTTTTCTTTATTATATATATATATATATATATATATATATATATATATATATATATATATATATATATATATATATATATATATATATACATATTCTCTCCATCATCATGCATGCAGGTATACCATACCACAGGTATCAATATAAATGTGTTTTTGGCCACAGCTCTTTGTCCACCGCCGGGAATGCCATTGCATGTTTGATGTGGGAGGACCTGCTGCAGCCGCTGCCTTTCTTTGCCAAGATGTCCGACACTGCCTCCACCGCCATCTGCAAACTGTTGTGTACGTCATCAAATGTTCCCAGAAGATGCCTTACTTATTTAACGAATATTGCATAATGAATAAACAAGGTGGTGATACAGTCTTGAATAATTGTTCTGTCCTCGGTTCTCTCCGAAAATGCAAGACTAAAATTTGAAATAATTGTAGTACCGAACGTGTGTGTGTGTGTGTGTGTGTGTGTGTGTGTGTGTGTGTGTGTATATATATATATATATATATATATATATATATATATATATATATATATATATATATATATATATATATATATATATATATATGATACAAGCTTAATATATAGAAATGAAATACATGATGAAGATATACACGATACACAGAGACACACAATATATATATGATACACTAGTACAATTTTAACAATTTTCACACACACACACACACACACACACACACACACACACACACACACACACACACACACACACACACAAACGTCTGGGTGTCTCGTCAGAGACTGCAGCAGATCAAACAAACAAACAAACACACACACTCTATTCTTTGCCTTTCCTTTCATTGTTCTTTGGTATCGCTGATTACATTTATCTTATAGATTGCGTATACATAAGATGCAAATTATTTCTTGGCTGGTTTTGTTCCTGGTGTATGTTACTTCCTGAGTCATATTCGTACTCTAAACACCGAATGATAACAGTTGACGTTATAGGCCTTTCCCCGCCACACACCCTCCCCGCATTCGTGTAGCTGCTGTAGCAGCTCATTGGTACCTTCATAGTGTTCTTGATGATTTGATTTGGAGTGGAGATTATCAATGTTGACTACTCGTATGTTGTGACCTTTGAATTTGATCTTTTCAGTTTGAGTCACAGACCACAAGTAGTAAAACTATCACCATCACTATTTGAACATTAAGCTGAAATAGTATAAGGCATGCTATGAAAATCATGTAGCTGTAGCTGAAAAAATCTTTGAACCAAATATTTCATCAAATATTTACCAAATATCCCTGTCCATAGCTGCAGTGGCTGGTCTTTCTGGAATCTTCTTAGGGATGCTCGCTGGAAAACTGGGGAATGTGTTCCATGTTACATCTAGTGTGTCTGGATCTATATTGGGGCCGATGCAGGGAATATTCATTACTGGCATTTACGTTCCTTGGGTCAACTCAAAGGTGAGTCATACACTACTAACTATTCAGACATGACTTATACGCACATGTCATCTGCTTCTGTTCTCTATATAAGTGAATGTTATATACACATAAAATAGGATCAATGAATCTCTCTCTCTCTCTCTCTCTCTCTCTCTCTCTCTCTCTCTCTCTCTCTTTGCATTAGTGATATTGCATTTATTGTAACACTACCACTATTTTCACGTTAACTACTCTCTTAATATTGCTCTCTTCATACCTTTCCTCCTTCCGCGATCCCGTTGCATAAGAATATTCTACTTCCTCTCACTCCTATTAAATGTCTCTAATGAAAAAAGTTAACTAGCATTTCTAACCACTCATCCTTTTCTCTAGTAAATTCTGAAACTCCCTGTATACCGTTGTATTTCTATCTTCTTATGACTTGAGCTCTTTCAAGAGGAAGGTTTCAAGACGTTTATCTTCCAATAATGGATAACTCTTTTGCCTTTTTTCTCAAAAGGACTCTTGTATAGACATAATGAATGCGTAAATCAGAGGAAAATAATATAAAGAAAAATTAAAAATGATTTGTGTAGTCTAATACATTTTGTTTATATAGGATGGACAAAACTCGCAATTAACGGATGCATACAAATATGGCCAAACTTTTCGTTTATTTTGAAAACATTTAGTGTTGCGACAGTTTAGGTTGACCTGTCCTCAGGGTATGCTGGTGGGCTTCTTGACGGCCTTCTGCTACAACGTCACTATTGTGATAGGAAAATTCCTGCGAGGAGGAGGGTCTCCCAAAAGCTGCCGCTCTCCACGGCGGGATGCCCCGAGAATACCTTCCATTTCGCCAACACCAGCACTGCTGCCATCCTGAACACCACCGTGATGCCTGAACACCTAATGCTGCACACCTCTGCCTTCCTGGAGGACCTGCACCACAACACAACGCTGCACCACGGAGCCTCGCCTGGGTAGGTGGCTTACACTTCTCATTTAGTCATTGTGGCCATTGCTGTTATTATCTCTCTTATTATTATCATTATTGTTATTATTATTACTATTATTATTTCATTATGTTCCAATCATCGGAGTTAAAACCTTCATACACATTTGCAGTCTTTCAACAAAAAAGTACTCAAGTCAGCCGACAGTCAAATACGAAACTCATAAACTATATCTCCTTCACACATGAGATTGACGGCCACAGGTCAGGGTCCGACCCAATCCCACGGAGACGATAGAAATGTAGTGTACGCACAACTTTTGTTGATGAAAATCGGAGACCACAATTCACACTTTGAAACTACACTATAGGACTCAAAGCACTTAAGTATCGGAGTGTGGTGTAGTACACACACACACACACACACACACACACACAGCGGAGCAAGAGTTCGAGGCGGACGTGGAAACAAAGCTCCGGCGTTGGATATACTGCCGACTACGAAACCCAGCAGACTTGGTGATGCATTGCAAGGGAAGAGGGGGCTAGGCTAGTAGTCCTGTCTCCGAAGTTATATTGAATTTGCTTCTGTTGAGGCCAAAAACATATGGAATGGGATGAGAATATAGATGGCGGTGCAGTCATTGTAAACAGAGAAACAAGACCCAGGGAAACGACTGAAACACCTTTGTGATTATGACAGCCGGCAGGTTGAAGTAATGAAAGGGAATTTTCCGTCTTTAAGGAGGGAAAAAAACAATATGCAAAGGATGATAACAGTGGAAAAAGAAATTAGGTGTCTAAGGGAGATGATCGCTAGGATATTAGAGAAGAAGGATCAGCTGATTGCGGAAAAACGAGAGCTGAGAGGAAAATGTGACAATCTGGAGAATACTGTTAAAATGAACAATGACATAAAGAAAACTCTGGATGAAGACCAAATGTGACGACTTTGAAGTGGCGCTACAAGGGCTAGAGGAAAAGTTAGACACTAATGTTTGGGCAGTAAAGGATATTAAGTGAAATAAAACTGGAAGATTAGAAGAAAGTCTGGAAAAAAGAACAAGAGGAAGAAAAATGAATTTTGCGGAAGTAGTTAAGTAACAAATAAGAGACAGAACGAAGGACACAGTTATACAAGTGATCAAAGAAAAGGAAGGGGTAGTGAGAGACATGATTGGTAAAAAGAAAGGCATGGTTATATAATCATGAACTACAAGAGAAAAAGAAACCAGTGAAAATTGTGAGGGAGAAGGAGGAGAAAGAGATGGTTAAGCAAATTATGTCAGTAGTTCAAGATGAAGAATAGAATCTAAAAAAATAAATAGATGAAATATACAGACTTGGTATATATAGTGAAGGCAATAAAGGACCGCTAAAAGTTAAAATGAGATCGCAAGTATATATGGCAGAAGAAATACTAGCGAAGACTGGAAAGCTGGCTGGAAAGACAGAATATAACAACATTTGGATAAAGAGAGATGTGAAACAGGAAGAAAGGGAAATAGAGAAGTGAAGGTAAGAAAAAAAAAAACGAGAGAAGGGCAGAGAACGAGAAGGAAAAATTCTACTTGAGAGCGTTAGACACGAGGTTGAGGAAATGGTATATTCTGGAGGGAAAAGGAAAGCATTAAGAGTCGTGTATGCAAACATAGATGGGTTTATATCAGGAAGGTTGGAAGTAAGAGATTATATATATTGGAAAAAGGACCGGCCGGATGTGGTATGTATAAAAGAATCAAAGTTAAGTGAAGACGTTCAATTGAATTTTAAAGAGCAGGGATATAATATTTGAAGGAGAGACAAAGGAAAAACCAGGAGGAGATGTAATGATTATGACTCGAGAGGATAAGTACGTGGATGAGTTATAGTACGGAGATGAACTTGCAAGAGGTTTTAAGCTTAACAATTAGGACCAGTGGAAGGGAAAGGAGGAGTATCATAGTAACATATGTGCCACCGTAGACTTTTTTAATGTTACGGCATATAACGCCTGTAGGCACACTTGAAGACTGTGGGCAGTGCTGTTCAGCTTCCGCCCATTAGTGGCGCAGGCAATTTTATTAATAGTAGTACCCGTATGAAAGACCATATCACCACCCAAGCATATCTTTGGTGGTAACCTGGGTATCATGGTGACATGTAAGTAACTTTAAACCACTCGACAAATGGCATAGCTTCAAAGTGGTATGTGGTAGGATTCGAACCTACGCATGGACGTCAGCCCGATCCCACGCTCACCACCTTATCCACTACGCTACCGCCTCCCTTAATACGTGGAAGCTTGATGTACACAAAGAAATGCAAAATGAAGTGTTCACTATTGCTTGGACAATATGTTAAGAAAGGACAGAAGAGTGCTACTTGTCGAGGATCTAAACTCCAAACATGTAAATTACGAAGAAATGGATATAAACAGACATGCTTGACGATGGGGGAAGAAGTGTTAACAATTGGCAATGGAAAAGAAGAACCATCTACGCTGGATTTAGTATTCACATAAAAACCAGAGCCTTGTCCATCCATTATGACTTTTCCCAATGGGAAAAAGTTATCATGTGGTTCTAGAGATTGAATTGGAGGATCAGGAAATTTTGGAATGTAATGATTGAATCAGGCCAAGACAAATTTTGAAGAATTAAGAAATGACTTTGATAGTATTGGATGGTTTTAAACCATGCAAGGCAAGACAGTCCAAGAGAAGTATGAAATATTCCCTAGACAAATACAATGAGAGTGTAAGGTGATATGTACCTGAATACAGAGTAAAAGAGAGCAAACACACGTGGTATAATGCTACATGTGCAAAAGCTAAGAAGTGTAAGGATGCAGGTTGGAAAAGTTAAGGAAGCAGTGAAATATGAAAAAAAGGAAGCATTATAAAGAGGCACAAAACGAGTAGATTAGAATAAGAAGGGAGGAGGAGAGAAATTTTGAAAGCGATGTAGTGAAAAGATGTGAAGAGGAACCCAAGTTTTTTATAAGTATACAAATTTAAAGATGATAAACAGAGAAAATGGAATTTGTTCCCTTAGGCGCCACAACAGCTTAGGTCATATGGCACCGATAGGGTTAACAGGAAAACGCTACATTTCCTACTGGACAGCTATGACTGGCAAAGATTCGAACACGAGCTGCCTTAACCAACTACGCCACCCCCGACAAAGATAGAGTTATATTAATTAAGGAAAATAGGATTATGAAACAACGGATGAACTTATGAATGAGAGCTTTAAATCAGTATTTAATGAAGAGGGAGATTTCATAGAACCAAACAACCAAGCGACGCAGAAAGGGTTAAGAAACGTTGTGGTGCATAAATACAAAAATAGGAAATTACTAGAAAAGTGGATGTAAGAAAAGCAATGGAGCCAGATGGAGTGTCAGGATGGACACTGAGAGAATGTAGAGAACTAGTGGAACCAACCTGGGATGTGATCAACAGCTCTTTATTGGAAAGGAAATTACCAAGGGAATGGAAATGAGCAAATATAGTCTCGATATACAAAGGAGGAAAAAAAACGAGTCCCTGAATTATAGACCAGTGTCAGTGACTAGCGTTGTGGCAAAGATCTATGAAATTGTAATTAAAGAAAAATGGTTAGAATATCTGGAGGAAAATGAAATAATAAATGACTTATAATTTGGTTTTAGAAAAGGAAGATCATCCATAACAAATTTACTAATCTTTTATACAAGAGTAATAGATGAAGTACGAAGGATAAATGGATGAGTTGACACGATGAATTAAAAAGGCTTTCGACGGAGTACCACATAGAAGACTCCTATGGAAAATAGAACACACTGGAGGAATACAGGGAAGTATCTTAAACTGGACGACAGACTACTTAACAGAAAGGGAAATGAAGATAATTATAAGAGACACCCTATCAAGTTGGAGCACAGTTACTAGTGGCTTGCACAAGGTTCAGTGCTGGCACCAATTACGTTTCAAGTACATATAGTATATCTGCGATATACAAGAGAATTTGTGTATCTACATAAATATGTTTGCAGACGATGCGAAACTCTTGAGAGTAATAAGGAACAACGAGGACTGTATGGAATTGTAGAAAAATATTTGCAAATTGTGGGAATGAAGTCAAAAGTGGAAACTAGAATTTGATACCAGGATATGCCATTTAATGGAAATGGGTAAAAGTAATAGAAGACCTACGTGGGAATATAAAATGGGAAAAAAGGTGATAATGAAAATGAGTGAAGAGAAAGACCTGCCAGTGATTATACAAGACATGCTGACTCCAGAAAGACACATAAATGGGTTATTTGCTTCATCATACAAAACACTAACAAATATCAGGGTGGCATTCAATTCCATGGATAAGAGTATGATGAAAAGATCATAACCACCATGATAACACCTAAACTAGAATATGCAGCAGTGGTGTGGTCACCATACAAGCAGAAGGACATCAGGAATTAGAAAGGATCCAAAGGACTGCTACAAAGATGATGCCAGAATTAAAGGATCCTCCCTATGAAGAGAGACTGAAGGAAATGGAACTACCAACTTTGAAGAATAGACGAGAGAGGAGATCTAAAAACGGTGCATAAGTTAGTAAACAGTATGGAAAACTGGAAACGATAGATAGATCAGACCTGGTATCACTGACTGAGGATGGAGATAGGTGAACAAGAGGAAACTCCAAAAAGATCATGAAAAGTCAATGTTTGAGGAACATTAAAATCTTTAGTTTTCCACATTGGACGGTGGAAATCTGGAACGGATTGAGTGAAGAAATTGTAGCAGCAGAAAGTGTGCATAGATTTAAGGAATAGCTGGATAAAAGCAGAAATAGAGACAGGTCACTATGAGCCCTTCTCGAATCCTGCAATATACAACTAGATAGATACAACTAGGTAAATACACACACACACACACACACACACACACACACACACACACACACACACACACACACACACACACACAACACTATCTTTAATTCTAGATGTTTAGATATTTATGTTTCTCGTTTCTGTGGTGTCTCCGTGACCCATGCCATTCCTTTGTTTTGTTCCTTGCATAGGAAGCCGAGTCATTGGATTCCAGCAAAAGACCAAACCATTGTGACAATTAAATCAAGAACTTCAGTTCGTGTCTATGCAAAGCCCGGGAACTTTTTTACAAGCAAAATGATACCATTAGCCTATTTCAACTACTGTAAACATTAATTGACTTGATTATCTTATTAATAAGTTCTTTATTCAGTATATTATATATGTACACTCATGTCACATCATACTCTGATGCATACGTACTATGTTATAATTGCAAATTGTCACTACTTACTGTGATTTAGAATGATCATTACTTAGTATAAGTTATAAAGATTATTCCCAAGAGTTATAGAGCAGCTATGATATCAAGTACTCTGTTTTGGCAGGCTGGAGGAAAAGTCTTTGTACGACATCTCTTACTGTTTCTTCGGCATCAGCGGCATCATCATCACTATGGTTGTGAGCAGCCTCGTCTCTTTGTTTACAAGTAAGTCTCTTGTGAGACGTTGCTGCACTTTCCTTTTACTACAGACATGTCAGAGCTAACGTCCAAAAAAGACAATCTGTAAACAAAAGAACAAAGGTGAAACAGATGGAGAAGAAAAATATATATATATATATATATATATATATATATATATATATATATATATATATATATATATATATATATATATATATATATATATATATATATATATGAGGGGAACATGCCAAGGGCAAAAAAAAAAAAAAATCACATAATTGTCAGTTCCCTTACTAATCAATAATTAGCCAAAGGACAGGGACAAATGTCTTGAAATCTCCCTTTGAAGAGAAGTCAAGTCGTAGGAAGATGGAAATACAGGAGGCAGGAAGTTGCACAGTTTACCATAGAAAGGTATGAATGATTGGGAGGACTGGTTAACTCTTGCATTTGAGAGCAGGACAGAATAAGGATGAGAGGAAAAAGAAAGCCTTTTGCTGCGAGGTCAAGAGGAGGGGAGGCATGAAGTTAGCAAGACCAGTAGAGCAATTAGCATGAAAATAGAGACAAAAGATAGCAAGAGATGTAACATTCCGGTGGTGAGAAAGAGGCTGAAGACAGTCAGTCAGACGAGGGGAGTTCATGAGACGAAAAACTCTTGATTCCACCCTATCTAATAAAACTGTGTGAGTGAAACCTCTCCCAAACATGCGAAGAGTACTCCATATAGGGGCGGATAAGGCCCTTGTACAGAATTAGTAGTTTGAGGGCGAGAAAAACTGGCGGAGGCGCCTCAGAACGACTAACTTCATATAAGCTGTATTAGCAAGAGATGAGATGTGAAGTTTCCAGTTTAGATTATCAGTAAAGGATAGACCGAGGATATTCAGTGTAGAAGAGGGAAACAGTTGAGTGTCATTGAAAAAGAGGGGGTAGTTGTCTGAAAGGTTGTGTCGAGCTGATATATGGAGGAATTGAGATTTTGAGGCATTAAACACTACTAAGTTTTCTCTGCCCCATTAAGGAATCTTAGAAAGGTCAGAAGTCAGACGTTCTTTGGCGTCCCTGCATGATCTGTTGACTTCCTGAAAGGTCGGTCGTCTCTGAAATGACATGGAAAGATGTAGGTTGGTATCATCAGCGTAGGAGTTGATAGGGCAAGAAGTTTGGTTAAGATCTCTAATGAATAATATGAAGAGAGAGGGTGACAGGACAAAACTCTGAGGAACACCATTGTTAATAGATTTAAGAAAAGAACAGTGGTCGTCTACCACAGCAGCAATAGAACGGTCGGCAAGGAAACTTGAGATAAAGTTACAGAGAGAAGGATAGAAACCGTAGGAGGGCAGTTTGGAAATCAAAGCTTTGTGCCAGACTCTTTCAAAAGCTTTTGATATGTCTAACGCTACAGCAAAAGTTTACCAAAATCTCTAGAAAACGATGACTAAGACTCAGTAAATAAAGCTAGGAGATCACCAGTAGAGCGGCCTTGACGGTAGCCATACTAGCGATCAAATAGAAGATTGTGAAGTGACAGATGTTTAAGAATCTTCCTATTGAGGATAGATTAAAAACTTTTGACCAAGCAGAGGCAAAACGCCAGAGGCACCTCCGCTTTGGGGGATTGTGAACTGTACATCCATAAAGTGTAAGTGTATGAAGTGGAAGTGCATTGTGAATAGAAGTGTGTCTGTTGTTGCTAATCTGTAATTGTTATCTCGTACCATTGACACATGCTAATAAATAGACATAAGTAAACATAAGAATGGGTTCTAAAATGTGTCTGTTTCTTTTTCTTACTAACTACATACACTGTTTTTATTTATTTTTTTCTTCTAACTCAACAGGTCCTCTGCTTCCCGGGGAGGTGGATGCTCGACTCGTCAACCAAACGAGTGCGAAAATGTACGCTTGGGTGTGGAATATTTTCTTTGCCTCTAAGGATGAGCCAAAAGATCTTGTTAATAAAGAAACCAGCATTCCAATGTTGACCAAGAACCAAAACGTTTAACCTTGTCTGTAGAAATGACGATACTGCACAGGGCGTCCTCACGATTTGGTGTAATGAATGAACATAATATCACTGTATACAATCATTCACGCAGGATGGTCAAGTGACGCTTGTGCAGAGGTGGTGGTGGTGGTGATGGTGTTATAGTTGTTTGGTATGGTATAGAGTATGGTGGTGGTAGTGGTGGTATGTTATGATGGCTGTGTGGTGATGATGGCATTGTGGTGTTGTTGGGGTGTGGTGGTAGGGGTGTTGGTTGTGGTATTCACGCTACACTTCCACAAAGTCAATTGGTGTGTATGTAAGAGAGAGAGAGAGAGAGAGAGAGAGAGAGAGAGAGAGAGAGAGAGAGAGAGAGAGAGAGAGCAATTTCAGCGTTGTTTGTATGTATGCATATACTACTGTTCTGTTCATTCCCATATACTACGTCGCAGTCTGAGATACATATAATCGTCTTCGCCTGCGTTCATTCATACCTTATCTATATTAGAATAGTGAATCAGCATTTTTTTTCATGTTTCATTTCTTATTCTCAGTTGTTTTCATAGTCTGGCCTGTGTGTAGAAATTCCGTGAACTTTCTTATGAATGATAAGTGGTGTTCCTCAGGGTTCTGTCCTGTCACCCACTCTCTTTCTATTATTCATTAATGACCTTCTTAACCAAACTTCTTGCCCTATCCACTCCTACGCTGATGATACCACCTTACATCTTTCCACGTTCTTTCAGAGACGTCCAACCCTTCAGGAAATTAACAGATCACGCGGGGACGCCACGGAACGCCTGACTTCCGATCTTTCTAAAATTTCCGATTGGGGCAGAGAAAATCTAGTAGTTTTCAATGCCTCAAAAACTCAATTCCTCCATTTATCAACTCGACACAACCTTCCAGACAACTATCCCCTCTTCTTCAATGACACTCAACTGTCATCCTCCTCGGTCTGTCCTTTGCTCATAATCTTAACTGGAAACTTCACATCTCATCTCTTGCTAAAACAGCTTCTATGAAGTTAGGTGTTCTGAGGCGTCTCCGCCAGCTTTTCTCGCCCCTCCAACTGCTTACTCTGTATAAGGGCCTTATCCGTCCTTGTATGGAGTACTCTTCGCATGTTTGGGCTGGGTTCCAGTCACACAGCTTTGCTTGATAGGGTGGAATCGAAAGCTCTTCGTCTCATCAACTCCCTCCTCTGACTAACTGTCTTCAGTCTCTTTCTCACCGCCGAAATGTTGCATCCCTTTCTATATTTTATCGCTATTTTCATGGTAACTGTTCTACTGATCTTGCTAACTGCATGCCTCCCTCCTCCTGCGGCCACGCTGCACAAGGCTTTCTTCTTCCTCTCATCCCTATTCTGTCCAACTCTCTAATGCAAGAGTTAACCAGTACGCTCAATCATTCATCCCTTTCACTGGTAAATTCTGGAACTCCCTCCCTGCATCTGTATTTCCAAATTCCTACAACTTGTCTTCTTTTAAGAGGGAGGTATCGAGGCATTTGCTCCCCTAATTCTGGCTGACGGTTTTGGCACTTTTTCTACTCTTTGGAGAGCCAGCGCTCAAGTGGGCTTTTTTCTAACTTTCTTTTTCTTGCCCTTGGCTGGCCCTCTTCCCTACGTAAAAAAAAAAAAAAAAGATTGCTTGACGCGATAACGAAAATAAATATCACGATAACCGATAAATGGATATATCTACAATTCCGATACTGATGCTGCCATTCAAATAAAAGAAATAAAATTGATAAATCTAAATCTTTGTTTTTATCTCAGCTAGTCAATAGACGCCGTTGAATCATCTTGTCTTCATAGGGACACAATCCCTTACACCGCCATCAGTCCCCCACCACTAATCAAAAACTATAAAAGAGCAGCAACTCCTTCGACAGCTGGAGTCATGCCGCCTCTGGTGTTCCTGAACAATGAAACTCTGCATGTGCAGTAGTTATGAACAGTAGTGGTTATGTGACAAAGTTAGGGGATTAGAGTGTGTTCTGTGGGTATTTTTGGATTTTGAATGTGTTTCAAGGTGTTTTGTCCACACATGACCATCAATAACCTAACTCAAAACACTTCTACGAGTATCAGCTTTATTATATCCATAACGGTGTGCTACACTCCAGACACTGCTGAGATAGGCTACCGCTGAAAAACTTCACTGTTGGATCCTGTCACCTGCTAGCTAACACGAGCCACAACTCTCTCTCTCTCTCTCTCTCTCTCTCTCTCTCTCTCTCTCACACACACACACACACACACACACACACACACACACACACACACACACACACACTTGAAAACTCCAAAATTTAACACACTTACTCACGCTCACATTATTCAAACCTTTACCACACCTGCACACATCTTGTAAATGTTTAAAGGCACTCCATATATATTACTAATTATAAACTGATGCTGAATATCGCAGAATTGAAGGGATACTAAGCTAAATATTGTCCTGTTCTGTCGCCTAATAAATATTACATAGACACCTTGCATGTGATGTCAATTGAATAAAAATAATCAAATACAGCCGTGACTTCTTTTCAGATGGAAGGATAGAGACAGGCAGAAGCATTGGTTATGCTTGCTTGATGGTTGTTACATTGAGAAGAAACAAGCTTACAACAACAGGCTGTAGCCTGGTTAAAACATCTCCGATCAAATTGTCATCTAATAGCTAATGCGCTTGATCCCAACAAGTGAGGAACCAGCACGATTCACATTATTTTATACCTACTTATATCATTACTATTACTGCGAATATAAATACAGGATAAGTTGTATTACGTACCTATGCAGAAGAATGAATACCACTCTGATGGTAAACTTTCTTTTCAAAATATAATAAGGTAGTTAATATTGCAATTGTTGCTGCGCTGATCCAGGCAGCAGCACTTGTTTACACGATGCTAAGACCCATTTAAGGGAATATTGCGTCGTTACATCGGTGACAGTAACTATTCACTAATCAATGACGAAAGTACTGACTGTAATGCGGGGAATTTTTTATAAAAAAATTTAATTATGAAGAATCTTAAATTTATTTTGACAAAATGGTAGCGGTAGTTCTCTTAAAAGGCGCTGGTTATAAATTTTGAAAGATTAAGACTGAATACAAATTCACAAAACTTTGCAATAAACTGCTGGAATAATAACAAGTGAAATTTCTGCCCACAATGTCGTTTGTTCGTTTACAGTCCAGCTCACCGGAGAGAGGATACACATTCACCACAAAATACAATGCCCAAAAAGGAAATTACATAATATAATTCATTACACCTTACAATTTAGTTGTGGCGATACTTGTGACTTCCCACTTGCGCGACTTTAACACTTCGTAGTTCACAGGAAAATAACACTTACTCATCTTTGAGGCCGCAATGTACTATTAACGGGGAGAAAATGTACCAATTGGTGCCACTTCCTCAAGGCAAACACACTGAACCTTGTCTTTGGGGGCCTAGTTACACAGTTTGAGTGGGAGGGGGGAGGACGTACCATGGTGGGTGACAGTCTCCTCCCCTTCACTTTAACCAATACCGCCGCCAATTAATAATTTCACTTTTCTCTATTACCACAAAGAATATCCAGATAATCTTACCAATAGCACCTCCTAACGAAGTTATTGGATAAGATTTACCAATTTTTAAATGAACCATAGTGTTTATACTCATATAATTACTTATACAGTAGCAACTCATCCTTCTTCTGAGCAGGCAGAGACGGCTACCCTCTTCTCCCAGTGTGGTCCACGTGTGTGTGTTTAAGTATTTTGATAGGATATTCTTTTGTGGAAATAAAGAAAAATGAAACATTCAGTTGGCGACGGTGTTGGGTAAAGTGAAGTGGGGGAGGATTGTCACCCACCACCCACCCCCCTTCAAACTGGGTAACTAGGCCCCCAAAGACAAGGTTAAGTGTGTGTGCTCGAGGACGTGGCACTATGTGGTACATTTCTCTCCGTTAATAGTACATTTGCGGCCTCAAAAGACGAATAGGTGTTATTTTCTTCTGAACTGCGAAGTTTGATTTATCTCTTGTGAGCTATGAAGTCGCAAGTAATGCCGCAACTCAATTGTAAGGCTGTGTAATGAATTATATTATGTAATTTCCTTTTGTGCATTGTATTTTGTGGTGAGTGTGTATCCTCTTTCCTGTGAGCTAGACTGTAAACGAACGAACGTCACTGTGGGGAGAAATTTCACTTGTTATTATTCCAGCGCAGTTTATTGCAAAGTTTTGTGAATTTGTATTCAGTGTTAATCTTTCAAAATTTATAACCAGTGCCTTCAGTAACAGCTACAGCTACCCTTTTGTCAAAATAAATTTTAGAATATTTTATTATGATTTTTTTCTCTTACAAAATCCCCCCCCCATTACATACATGTGTGTGTGTGTGTATTCCTGTCTTTCGTTGTAAACTGTGTATGTGTGCGTGAGTGTGTGTGTGCGCGCGCGCGTGTGTGTGTGTGTGTGTGTGTGTGTGTGTGTATTTACCTAGTTGTATTTACTTAGTTGTAGTTTTACAGGGCCTGGGCTATATGCTCGTGTGGCCCCGTCTCCATGTCTACACTTATTCAATTTTTCTTTAAAACTATGCACACTCGTTGCTGACACCACTTCCTCACTCAAACTGTTCCAAGTCTCAACACATCTTTGGGGGAAACTATATTTTTTAACATCTCTCAGACATCTTCCCTTCCTCAGTTTCTTACTATGCGATCTTGTGCTTCTAATGTGATATTCTTCTCTCAGGATTAGTTTCTCATTATCCACTTGATCCATTCCGTTAATCAATTATAAACTTGTATCAGATCCCCTCTCTTTCTTCTCTGTTCCAGGGTTGGTAGATCCATAGCCTTTAGTCTCTCCTCATATGTCATCCCTTTAAATTCTGGAACCATTCTTGTAGCCATTTTTGTAGTCTCTCCAATTTCCTTATGTGTTTCTTTTTATGGGGTCCACACAACTCCTGCATATTCCAATCTAGGTCTTATTTTAGTACTTATCAATTTCTTCATCATTTCTTTGTCCATATAGTGAAATGCTAATCCGATATTCCTTAGCAAATTATATGTCTCTCTGAAAATTCTATCAATATGGCTTACCGGTTGATTGTTTTCTTCCATCGTCACTCCCATGTCCTTTTCCTTTTTTACTTTTTCTAGTTCTACTCCATCTCCCATCTTATAGATTCCCACTGGTCGTCTTTCACTTTTTCCCATTTCCATGACATGGCTTTTGTCCACACTGAATTCCATCTTCCATTTTTTACTCCATTTCCAGATCTTGTTTAAGTCTTCCTACAGTATTTCACAATCCTCTTTTTGTTTTATGACTGCACAGTTTCGCATCGTCCGCAAACACATTTATGTAGCTGTTCACTCCCTCTGGCATGTCGTTTATATACGAGTATATGAGAAAAAATATTGGCGCCAATACTGACCCCTGTGTGTGTGTGTGTGTGTGTGGTGTGTGTGTGTGTGCGTGTGTGTAATTCACCACGGTCGTCTGCTGGTCACCCAGCTAGTCTTCCCCAATACGGAGCGAGCTCAGAGCTCATAGACCGATTTTCGGGTAGGACTGAGACCACAACACACTCCATACACCGGGAAAGCGAGGCCACAACCCCTCGAGTTACATCCCGTACCTATTTACTGCTAGGTGAACAGGGGCTACACATTAAGAGGCTTGCCCATTTTCCTCGCCGCGCTGGAACTCGAACTCGGGGCTCTCGATTGTGAGTCGAGCGTGCTAACCACTACACTACGCGGTGTGTGTGTGTGTGTGTGTGTGTGGTTTTGAGGGAGGGACAAGGCAGGCCCTGGCTATACCACTTGAGGCTCCAGTCTGCTACAGAAACTCTTCTGCAGATTGCCTCCACTACTTTCAAAAGGCTCTACATCAATAATATTCAATATACTAAGCGAGCTTTTAGTGTTATGACTATATAGTCTTATATTCGTGATACACACAGTGGAGTCTTCTTCATTAAACTTTTAACATATCAGCTATTTTTAGTCTAAAATCTATATCTATATCTATATCTATGTATATCTATATTTACTTATCTATCTATTTAACTATCTCTCTCTCTCTCTCTCTCTCTCTCTCTCTCTCTCTATATATATATATATATATATATATATATATATATATATATATATATATATATATATATATATATATATATATATATGTGTGTGTGTGTGTATTTTTTTTTTTTTTTAAGATATTAATATGTCTTTTGATATTGCTACTTCTGGGAATGGCGGCAAACTGGATGGCCGCGGACCGTCCCGAGCAGCAAAAATACTATACGTATAGCTGTACCACTGACATCCACTGCTCTCTGACCCGTATGAATGTTTTTGAGTGAAACTTGCCGACATGGAGTTCCGAGTGCATGGTTGGCGCTAGCCAAGAAGAAAAATTGCCGCTTTACCGCCATGAGAGAGACTTCCTCTCACATCTAAAATAATTGTTGTGTGTATGTATGAGTGTGTGTGTGTGTGGCGATAACCTGATAACAGATTGTCGTTATCAGACTGCTGGTTGAGTAGACACTGGAGCATCGGCATTAGAGACGAGTAGGATCAGATCCTTTTAACGCGTGCCGTCCTTACAGAGACCGGAGCGGAGCAGAACCTATTGCCAGCAGCGGCAGCGGCAGTAGTAGCAGCAGCAGCAGCAGTGACAGCTCAACAAAGTGTACAGGATAGTGGTGGAGGATGAAGACGTGTCCAATATTGCTGACACTATGCTGGGCGGCCACGACTTATGCCCTGCTGGAGCAAGGCGTGTGGCACCTCACTGCTGGGCCCGTAAGTGTGTTGTACTAGCGTGTTTTGTTCCTCATTACCTCCATAACCCAGCCCAGGGAGTGTGCTGTGCTGTACTCCTGTGTCCTGCCCCTCATTACCTCCATACCCCAGCCCTGGAAGTGTGCCGTGCTGTACTCCTGTGTGTTGGAGTCGTGTAGCACTGTACCTTGAGAACAGGAGTGTGGAAGGGGCTTGTGTGGCACCCTGCATCCCTGAGGCATCTAACTCCTAGCATTCGATGTAGTGTCAGGACAACAGTCATTGCATTGTAAGGAGAGAGCCACAATGCAAATGGAGGGATAATAATTGCTCTTCATTTTAGAGGAAGACAAGACACTTACAGTGGAGAGCAATTGTTGTCGACAAACAACAGTTGTTATAAACTAGTTGTAACCCATAAAAAAAAGGGTAAAAGTCAAGAATAGGACCTCCTTTCTAATTATTAAAACAAGCATGCAAGATGATAAAGTACTTACTATACAACATGTCTGTGATGTTTTAATGTGGGGACGGCTTTTGTAAGGCTATAGTAATTGAATGAATATTCCGGTGCCTGCAGAATTTAAGTCCACAATGACTTTGGTTGGTTGTTACAGTTTCATACAATAAACTCTAGATGATTTGTTGTTCTTACTCTTTACAACATTCAGTAAGTACACTACCTGCCGCAAATGAATAATAACGCTGCAATAGATCCGGGAATGTGCGGTGTTCGGCAAGTTTTCTCTAAGTCCAGCAAGCTGCGGCGAGCCACGCTCCAACCAGTGATTCCTAATATGGCAGCAGACAGGTGTATGGATTGTGACCTTGGGTTATTTGCATTTGTTTTGAAATATAGTGGAAAACCAAAGGATCTTGTGGACTTGTGTGTTCGTTACAAACTTATTCTACACGAACTTTATGCTTTTTCAAATGTTAGGGTTAGTTTAGTGTCATAGAGGGGGGTGCGGGGGGCCAGCCCCCAGCTAGAAAATGTTAGGTTAAGTTAGTAAATTTTCCTAATTTTTCGTTAAAAACGGCTGTTTTTGTTCTTATAATTTTTTTTCAGATCGCCATATTTCGCCTCTTTTGGCTCCCCCCCTAAAACCCCCGATTCCCCACAGTCCCCAAAGCTTGCTGGAGCAGATGGAGGGGGTGGGATGGAGGAAAAGGAGGTGGTCCTATTCTTGACTTTTACTGTGCCAAATGATGTATAGATAGTGACAGGTGATTAACTGTGAGGGTTGTCACCAGAAGGCAACTGACAACTCTCACATTAACAAAGAAACAAACAAATCATGAGTTCCACTGCTTAGGGCCAGGTTATGATGAAATAAAGCGTGATTGTTTTGGTAGTTTACAAAAAGGATGTACAAAAATGTCAATAAAGATATTATACTCAGTGGAAGCACTTAACACCCAAGCTGAGCAGAGATGATTGTGCTTAACTATTTCCTGCACTCTGGATGGTGACCTGGAAAGGAAGGAACAGTGCCCAGCTAACATAACAGGAGACATGGGAACCCAAGAGTGCTTGGCTATGGGTGGAAGAATGTGTTGGATGTTGTAACGTCAGTTCTGATGTCCCCAAGGAGATGGCAGGCATCACCCCGGCAGATAGGGTTCAGAGGTGGTCTCATGATATGGCGGGATGGTTAAGTTCATGTCTGGGGTGGAAGCTGGTGGCTGTGGCAGCTGCTGCCATGGCTACTGCTCCATCCAAACCACAGTAGATCTCACTAGTTGTGCCTGGCTAGTTAAGGCTTGTCACTCCCTTTGTCTGCCTACCAGGCATCATGACAGTCACTGTTGATTATGTCCTCTATGTCCACTTACTGTGTCTGGTGGAGGGTTGGAAGCACAGAGTAGAGTTTGCCCTGGATGCAAGCTGGAACCAGAAAGAGGGTAAGGGACCTACACAATGCCCTTCCTCTTCCTCCTTGTACCTCCACCTAATTTGTCCTCCTCTAATTGGCTGTCTCTTTTACTTAGATTACTTTTTATCTGGTTTTGTCTTTCTCCTTTTTTGGAGAAATTATCACAGAATCCTTTTGTAGGGTTAACTCACACTTAGTAATGAGGCATAGATGTGCATAATTTCAGTGGAGAAATGTGGTTGGAATGGGAAGGCTTTTTGGGACAAACTAATGAGTGTGTATTGTCCCCAAGACAATTACCATGTAACACTTGTATAGCACTACCTGTGTGGAATAATATCCCTGCTGGTTTCTTGCTGTATGGAACACTAAGGTTGTACGTCAGTAAGCCATCTTCCAAGCCATGAGATGCTGCAAAATTTTGATCAGGCAAGAATACTCAATATGATATGATGTTCCACTGGTATAGAGGTTCAGTTAAGAGGTTAGCAGTCCTGCCACTTTCTTACACCAACCACTACTGTAATTAAAATGAAATTGCATGAAAATCAATTCTTCAAGTTAGTTACTTAGACTGTTGTAAACCAAACATTAGTGGAAAACTTCCTTGCACATTTCCTTAGCTTAAAGGAAAAAGCAAAACAGTAACTAATAAATCAGATACCTCCTTTTGACTAGTTATAAGATATGTTAAGTTAGAAATTAGGCAATATTGTACTAAGTAGCTATGTAGGCATGTGAAAATGAATGAATCTATCATCATTGAGTTCATTACCAAGAGTGGGGTTGATGTGGGGTGTTGTGCAAAGTGACATGTCTAATGACAGATTGAAAATGTATAAGTATGCATTTTTCTGAAAACAAGGCAGTCTTTTTTTTATGCATGAGGAAAACAAACCAAGGGCAACAAAATATTGAAAAAAAAAAAGGCCCACTTGGAGTGCTGAATCCCTTGAACAGTGGTACAGAATTAGCCCACTTAGTCTGATTTGGTAATCATTGTAAATAAAGTAGAATAATAACTATGTATGTGAAGAGTGTAACTAAAGTTAATCTAACTATATAATGATACCTTTTAACTTTTTAGTTTTCATCCAATGCATGATACCAGAGATATTTATTGGACATTTTGCAATGAGGAGGAATATTAACACAACAACCATTCTTTTGTAGGGTCATGAATATGTTGGGGTTACCAAAAGCTTGTTTAAAGGCAGTCGCATCAACATCAAAGTGAAGTGTGACCCTGAAGATCCAAACAGGCCTCTCAATATCTCCATTGCCTGGCTACTGAGGAAGACACCCTGCTGGAATGAGTACTCCTTCCCCAAGGTGTGTGGTAGTCTTTGTGGCAGTTGTGTGTGGCAGTTGTTTGTGACAGTTGTGTGTGGCAGTGTTTGTGACAGTTGTGTGTGGCAGTGTTTGTGACAGTTGTGTGTGTGGCAGTTGTTTGTGACAGTTGTGTGTGGCAGTGTTTGTGACAGTTGTGTGTGGCAGTGTTTGTGACAGTTGTGTGTGTGGCAGTGTTTGTAGCAGTTGTGTGTGGCAGTGTTTGTGGCAGTTGTGTGTGGCAGTGTTTATGACAGTTGTGTGTGTGGCAGTTGTGTGTGGCAGTGTTTGTGACAGTTGTGTGTGGCAGTGTTTGTGACAGTTGTGTGTGTGGCAGTGTTTGTAGCAGTTGTGTGTGGCAGTGTTTGTGACAGTTGTGTGTGGCAGTGTTTATGACAGTTGTGTGTGGCAGTGTTTATGACAGTTGTGTGTGTGGCAGTTGTGTGTGGCAGTGTTTGTGACAGTTGTGTGTGGCAGTGTTTGTGACAGTTGTGTGTGTGGCAGTTGTGTGTGGCAGTGTTTGTAACAGTTGTGTGTGGCAGTGTTTGTGACAGTTGTGTGTGTGGCAGTTGTTTGTGACAGTTGTGTGTGGCAGTGTTTGTGACAGTTGTGTGTGGCAGTTGTGTGTGTGGCAGTTGTTTGTGACAGTTGTGTGTGGCAGTGTTTGTGACAGTTGTGTGTGGCAGTGTTTGTGACAGTTGTGTGTGTGGCAGTGTTTGTAGCAGTTGTGTGTGGCAGTGTTTGTGGCAGTGTTTATGACAGTTGTGTGTGTGGCAGTGTTTGTGACAGTTGTGTGTGGCAGTGTTTGTGGCAGTTGTGTGTGTGGCAGTGTTTGTGACAGTGTGTGGCAGTGTTTGTGACAGTGTTTGTGACAGTTGTGTGTGTGGCAGTGTTTGTGACAGTTGTATGTGACAGTTGTGTGTGTGGCAGTGTTTGTGACAGTTGTGTGTGTGGCAGTTGTGTGTGTGGCAGTGTTTGTGACAGTTGTGTGGCAGTGTTTGTAGCAGTTGTGTGTGGCAGTGTTTGTGGCAATTGTGTGTGGCAGTGTTTGTAGCAGTTGTATGTGGCAGTGTTGGTAGCAGTTGTGTGTGTGGCAGTGTTTGTGGCAGTTGTGTGTGTGGCAGTGTTTGTGGCAGTTGTATGTGGCAGTGTGTGTAGCAGTTGTGTGTGGCAGTGTTTGTGGCAGTTGTGTGTGGCAGTGTGTGTAGCAGTTGTGTGTGGCAGTTGTGTGTGGCAGTGTTTGTGGCAGATATGTGTGGCAGTGTTTGTGGCAGATGTGTGTGTGGCAGTGTTTGTGGCCGTTGTGTGTGGCAGTGTTTGTGGCAGTTGTGTGTGGTAGTGTTTGTGGCAGTTGTGTGTGGTAGTGTTTGTGGCAGATGTGTGTGTGGCAGTGTTTGTGTTAGTTGTGTGTGGCAGTGTTTGTGGCAGTTTTTGTGGCAGTTGTGTGTGGCAGTGTTTGTGGCAGTTGTATGTGGCAGTTTTTGTGGCAGTGTTTGTGGCAGTTGTATGTGGCAGTTGTGTGTGGCAGTGTTTGTGGGAGTTGTGTGTGGCAGTGTTTGTGGGAGTTGTGTGTGGCAGTGTTTGTGGCAGTTGTGTACGAAACATTTCTAAGCAGGGATTTCTTGTGAACAATGCAGCATAAATCAGTTCCTAAGATTTTATGAACATTTTGATATGATATTTTGTTAATTATGATTTGATGAGATGTTTTGTTATTACAACCTTGTATTTTTTTTCTTTATGATTTTTATATTAAAAGTTACTATGTATGGTGACAATTGCTGACATGCCATTCAAAATGATGGTTATGACAATGATGATGTTTTGTTCCTTCCATCACCAGGGGAAAGAGGAAGAGTTGTTCATGTGGTACTTCAGGAAGCCTGGTAAGCTGCCATCCACCCCAAATGGCACCCGCTATGAAACTGCCTACTACATGAAGGAGCCAGCCACCTATCTCTGTGACCACAACATTGTGCTGGTGAGGCTTTCCTACTCCTGCTGTCCTTTGTTCAGACTTTCTTGACCCACAATTTGCTCATGCATTTCTTTCCTACAACTTGAATAGACTTCATCCTTTGCCAATACTAAGACTAGAGACCACTGGTATGAGTTGTGGGATTTTACTGTGATATAAGCAGGTGTTTGAAATTAACTCATTGACCATTTAAGGAGAGAAATTGCATTCTTATAATTATATGACTAGTATTTTATTGTGAGATTAACATTTTCTCCATCTCTAATTGTTTAAGCATTTTTCTGTTTTTGTTTAATGACAATTCTGTTATCAATATCTCCACTGTACATATATTAGTAGATGTAGTTTTCTTTTTCTATGTATGCTCCCAATTAGGGGTTTCAACTTTATAGGTAAGTATGCTTTTCAAAGAACCATTAATTCCTGTTTTAAAATTTTAAGGTAACATGATTAGAATTTGACCTCTAGTAGGTATATATAATTACCATGTTAGATGCAGGCTCTCCAACTATAAGTTAAGTTTTTGATTATTTGTTTTCTAACGTTGTGCAGGATGATGTTTCGCTGGATTCCATGACTGACAAGGGCGATGCAGTAACGGAGAAGTCCCAGATGAAGGCAGAACGTGAAACACAGGATGGAGCAAAGGCAGGAGCAGTTCCTGGAGCAGCAGGTGAGGTAGTGGTTTGTTGTATTCTTTGGTGCACCAAAGAGAGAGGCATCTGCTGCTTTCCCTGGGACCCATACTTACAGTACTGTACAGTAGTGCAAAAAAGGTTTCTCTATATATACAGTGCTTAATTGACATCCATGACTTTAAGCACAAGTCACTGATTACCTGAGGAGTGCAAAGGAGTTACAGTTTTCAAAGTAAAGTTATATCTAAATATGCTCAGCTATTATGGATTATTCTATCCTTTTGTAATTGATGCTAAAGTAAGGGAGTGACAAATGATTGTTTTTTTCCCTCACAGCCTCTCAGTATCTGTCATCCTCGGACATCAGCATAAATGGTCAGGCACGCACTAACCATCCGGTGACCATTGTTCCCACTGATGGGGTGTACCTGCTGGATATACATATTGCCCCAGCTGATTATTCTGTGTTTAATGCCTCCTATGTTGCCTATGTTGACATTGAGATGAAGAGTGACTATGGTTACCTCTCAGCTGCAAGTGAGTATGACCCAGGCCACATTAAGAGATGCTTTGCTCACACATCATAGCTGTTTTCAAAGCCCACTGAAATGAGTAGCTAGGTTCTCAAGGATATTTCTCTTGTTAGTAATGTAGAAATTTTATGATGTTGTCACTAGAACCATAAAAATACCTTAAAGACTTAGATCACTTTATCTAATACCTTTTGAAAGTAGTGTAGATGATGGCAGGTGTTTAAGAATGTCATCCATGCTTCAGTAGTAAGATGTGAGACGTCAGCTGGAGTAGATGAGTGAATTTTTTATTTTTTTTTCTATTGTTGGGATAGGAATAACCCTCTAATAAGAGATTGTGATAGCTTGGAGTTATAAAACAGGAATGTTCTTGAAAAAAAATTAGAGTTTGTGAGAATATATATGCTTCATATTACATGATTTATGTGTCCATCTTTTTGTGGATCAGACTGGCCTTTGCTTGGCTTCTACGGAGCCATGTGTGTTGTGTACCTGGTGTACGGCTTTGTGTGGCTCATCGTCTCTGCCATGCGTTGGAGGGAGCTGCTCCGCGTACAGTACTGGATAGGAGCTGTCATCTTCCTGGGTAAGAGTCGTGAGGAATGTTCCATTGTTTAATGTTTAGTAAAGAAATTTGCAGAATAAGCCTTTGGTAGTGTATTAGTACTTTTTGGTGTTGATTTGTGCTAAGACTAAGGATGCAGTCTGTTATTTATGTGTTTTGTGAAGCAATCTTATAGTTATCATTGCACTTCAGTTGTTGCTTTCAAAGTTGAGAGGCTCATGTGTAAACTTTCTCCTTGGAGCATCTTCTTTTTTCAACCAGTATCTTTCTCTCTCAGGCATGTTGGAAATGTCAATGTTCACGGCAGAGTATAGCAGTCTCAATGGACGAGGCTACAGTGTCTCTGGACTTCTGATTGTAGCAGAGTTGGTGTCATGTGCCAAGCGGACTTTGGCGCGAATGTTGATCATCATTGTCTCACTTGGCTTTGGAATTGTGAAGTAAGCTGTGGAGGATGTCTCTTCAAACACATTCTCAAGAGTACCTGTTGTAGGAGTGCAAGCAAGGAACATCTCTTGCTAAAAGTTTTTTTGACTTACCTCTGAATTATGTGGCTGTTATATCATTGAAAGTGGAAATAATGAGTACTGAGGAGTTGTGTCATCACTTTGAAGGTGCTGCAATAGCAAAGTCATGTGGCACTAACTAGGATTGAGGATGTGTAAACTCTGCCAGTGAAGGAAACCTACAAACCTGTTGTAAACTGAACACTACCATGGAGATGGAGAGACTCACTAGGGAGTTCTCTAATTGCTGCCTGAACAAATTTTTTATTAATTTGTTTATTATTTATTTGTTGTTTTTTATACATATTATCATGTTTCTTTATGACACATTCAATGTAGAAAAACAGAGTTGGGATTATGACTGTGTAGATATTGTATGATACCATTTCCTTAATGTTTTTAGATGGTAAGTGTTTGTATTTGGTCTGGCAGGCCTCGGCTGGGTGTTGTGCTGCACCGTGTGGTGGGTGTCGGTCTCATCTACTTTGTTCTGGCAAGCATTGAGGGTTGCACTCGAGCCCTTCAGCCTCGCAACAACTCACAGGTCAGTGATTCAGTGAGGTATTCTTATTTTCCTCATTTTATTCTTTTCTCTTTTTAGTTTTGATTTATGACTTCCTGCGTGACTTGAGTGTCAATCAATTAAGTTTTATATACATCTCCTTGATACTTACAATATTACATTTCCTTCACACAGCATCAGCTTGCCTCTGTCCCTTTGTCTCTGCTGGAGTCAGCAATCTGCTTCTGGATCTTCACAGCCATGGTGCAGACAACCCGCACGCTGCGTCTACGTCACAATCTGGTCAAGCTCTCCCTCTACACCCACTTCACCAACACCTTGACTTTCGCTGTTATTGCTTCTGTCATTTTCATGATTTGGTCCATCAGGTGTGTAGGTCATCAGGTGAATGGAGGAGCCTTTCAAAGACCTGCATCCATGTCTCTAAACTATTATTTTTGTGTAATCACCGCAATCATATCTCATCAAATGGTAGGATTTTTGTCTTATCAAAGGTTGCACACATATTTTGTCCACTAGGAAACACTAAAGTGAGAATTGTCTGTAAGGATGTATAGATAGTTTCATTATTTACTGCTCATTTTACATTTGATATCTTATATCTTATAATTTGCAGGTATCATGAGTTTGAAAGTTGCCTGACTGACTGGAAGGAATTCTGGGTGGATGATGCATATTGGCACATTCTCTTTGCCATCCTCCTGCTGGTTATAATGATTCTGTGGCGACCCTCAAACAACAACCAGGTCAGTGGGATAACCATCTTTTGTGTGTTCTCAAGTGTACAGGCTTTTGTAGGACTCTGCCTCAGACCAGCAACAAAAGGATGGTTTGTTCCCTCTTCACTGTCAGTTACTTTAACATTAAATCTTGTCAGTAGTGGTGGAAGGGTAATGGAGGGACCAGCAGCCCCACCAAAGATGCTGCTCCTCAATCGGTATGTTTCTATCGGATTAGTGACAACATGGCATGACATAGGTAACGTCATCACCTCTACTCCCAGGTGTCAGGAGTAAGCCTGTGGGTAATATGGGTAATTGAATGTGATTCCATAGGGTAATTATTGTAGTCCATTGGTATTCTATGGGTGACCAATATATAATTAGGTGTAAGTCTGTAGGTAATCATGTGGAGTATGCAGAGGTGGGCGCATTACTGAATATCGGGTAGTCTGATATCATGCCTCCGGACCTCGAAACGCAGGTAGTCCATACCTGAACTTCGCACCTAAAATTTTTTCCCTCGGTCTGGTACCGCACCTTCGCACATCTGGTACTGTACCCAAAACTATTAACGAGCACCTGAAAAATCTTATCCGCACCTCAAAAAATATAACAAAATACAAGGAAATAATACATTAGAGCTCCATATATATATATATATATATATATATATATATATATATATATATATATATATATATATATACAGTAAGCCCTAGTTATACCATAAGGGCAGTGATTCCCAACCTTTACACCTTGGAGGAACCCTGTAATAATTTTTCATATTCCAAGGAACCCCTATATATAGTATTCTAATTTATATATTATTTTTACGAAAAGTACTTGAGCAATATAATTCATATAAAATCTAATATTACATCAAATGAGAGTTCACACTAATAAGTCAGTAATGTTATGACTTACCTTCAGTGTGACACTTGGGCTTGTTTCTCTCTGCGTATCTGTGAAATTCTTGGCCGAATTTTTGACAGACACACGCGCAGTTCTTCCTCGACAGACAGAAGACGATTTCTTGATTTGCTTTTAATGATGGTCAGGCATGAGAATGCTTGTTCACAGAGGTAAGAAGTTGAAAACTGGAGTAAAACATTCAGTGCTTTTACTGAGATGACAGGGTACTCTCGCTTTGCTGAAATCCAAAACTTGTCAAGTAGTACTTCATTAAATTTCATTTTCAAGGTTCGATCGCACTGTAATTCACTCAGTTCTTCTTCTTCTTGCAGACTAAGTAGGTTTTCTGTACTTGGTGAGAACTCAGTGAAGGGGTTTCTCACCCAGTCATACATATCTGATGACAAGGAGGGGAAATACTTATGAAGCTTTTCTGACAGTGATCCCAAATGACTTGTAATTAATGGGATGACATATTCATATTTAGTCTGAGTTTGAACTTGAAGTAGGAGTGGAAACATTTCGACGTTTCCTCTTGAAAGGTGCTTTTTCCAAACAGAGAGTTTATTCTTAAATGCAAGAAGTTTGTCTGTGGAAGTCAGAATGTTTTCCTTTGCACCCTGCATGCTGGTGTTCAAGTTATTTAAATGCTGATAAATATCTGCTAAATATGCTAATTTCATTTGCCAGTTTGTAGATTCAAGACACTCACAGAAACTGGCTTTATTATTCTCTTTGAAGAAAAGCAGCAGTTCCTGTCGCAGCTCAAATACCCTTGACAAAACTTTACCTCTCGATAGCCATCGAGCCTCTGTGTGCAGGAGAAGCGTCACGTGGTCTTTTTGCATGTTTTCACACAACCTTGCAAACATGCGAGACTTCAGAGGGCGCTGCTTTATAAAGTTGACCATGTTCACAGTTATATCAAGAACTTGTTTTAAATCATTCCCAATACTTTTTGAAACCAGAACTTCTCGGTGGAGAAAACAGTGAGTTGTTATGACTTCAGAGTTTTTTTCTTTCACGCGTGATACAAAGCCTTGTACTGAACCAATCATTGAGGGAGCACCATCAGTGCAGATTCCAACGCACTGGTTCCATGACAAATTATAAGATTCCAGGTAAGAAGACAAGATGTTGAAAATGTCGTGGCCTTTGGTAGTTTCTGGCAGTTCTTTACAGCATAAAAAATTTTCCATTATTTCACCTTCATTTTCAAATCGTACAAATGTCAGCAGCTGAGCTTTACCAGTTATATCAGTTGTCTCATCTACTTGGAGAGCAAAGTTGTTATTCTGCAGTATTTCTGACAAAATACCAGAAATATTGTTGGACAGGTCATCCACACGCCTACTAATTGTATTATCAGAAACAGGAACCTTGCTTACTTCACATTCAGCTTCTTCACCTAGCATTGTTCTCACAATTATTTTACAAGCAGGCATTATTAGACTTTCTGCGATAGTGTGACTTTTCATTTTCTTGGCAACTAGCTCAGCCACTAAATAGCTTGCTTCTTGGGCCTTATCACTGATGGTTACCTTCCTTTCAAAAACTTTTCTTTGTTTCTGCTGTGAATCCAAGAGTCTTCGAAAATAATCCACGGTTTTGTTTGACAAGTGGCTGTGATTAGTACTGAAGTGTCGCTTTAACTTGGCTGGGACCATAGCTGTGTTAGCGAGCTTTTTTCCACAAACAATACACAAGGGAAGTGGACACTTTTCTTCTCCAGTCCATGTAAAGCCAATGGCCAGATAACTGTCATTGTAAAGGCGATTTTTTTTAACATCGCTCACTTTTCCTTTACTCGTACTTGGCTGTGGTATTTGTGACTCATCGTCACTGTCCTCCTCTCCACTGCCATGCTTTCTTTTCAAATATTTCAACATGCCGCAGTCTTCTAAATCAGTATCAAACTAATATTAACTGGTGAGATTAATTAACACAACGTTTCACTCGGTTGCGCTGCTCAAAACTGACTGAAGGAAGAGGTGTGAACGGCTGGGCTGGGGGTCGTGACACGTATGATACTCGTACCGGGTTGCGTCACCCTCCTACCCGACCCGTCACCAAACTAGCGGAGTAGGAATGAAGGGCGTATCCCGCACCGGTAATAACACTTTTTTTTTTTTCCCTTAATTCTATGCATAGCATTTGCTCTCATTACTAGTATATACATTGTACTGACTGACACGCACGAGTATGTTGGTGTCTGGAGAGTGTTTGTGACGTGTTGTTGAGTAGGAGTTACGAATTATGAATTAAGATCACTGTCATATTGTAATAGCACATAATTATTTTACGGTTTCTCGCGGAACCCCTGGTGATGGTCGGCGGAACCCCAGGGTTCATTTGAGAGAGGTTCAGCATGGCTTTCCAAAAGATCGGAACCCCGGTTGGGAATCACTGCGAGTGGACAACCTACACCACAGCAGCAGCGGCAGCCCTCACTGTTACCTTATGGAAGGAAAATTTTGCCAATCTTTTAGAGTTGAAGACAATCCAGAGAGAGAGAGAGAGAGAGAGAGAGAGAGAGAGCTTGCACCTTAATGAATGACGTCACTAAGTGGCGGGAAAACCTGCCTGGTAGCACAGACCGCCAAAAAATGGCCGAAAGTAATGCTATGGAGTGCGGACTGTTAGTCGTCTTTATTCATTGTTTTTTTTTTTTTTTTTTTTTTTTTCTCATCCTTGAAAATTTCAGGTGCGGAGGTACGGACTCAGAATTTCGCCTTTCTGCACATGTCGCAGATGCGGAGGTACGGACTTAAAATTTAGCCTTTCCGTACCTGTTACTTCCGCACTTTTGAAAAAATTTCCACACTTTGGACCTCCGCACCTCGTTTGGTGGTCCACAGGTATGGAGGAGTAGAGGTGTGGACTGAGGTATGGAAGTGCCCAGCTCTGGGAGTATAACAATGACAGTGCACATGTAACACATCTACTGTGTGATTGTTGTCTACACTATGCGTTGGCCTCCAGCTGGTGGTGGTCCTGGTATGTCATACTTATCATTTGGTGTAAACATATCCATTCTGTGTGTGTGTGTGTAATAATAATAATAATAATAATAATGATATAATAATATTTCAGTTTATTTGAATGGCAACTAGTACAGGTACAGGGCTGAAAATCCTACATATTGAATCATCTTATACATGTATATATTCTTATATACTAACAATCATACTTCTTAAGTCTACACAACCCCCATGTTGGCACCTTACATATGGTGCATGGCAGATATTCATAGCACCAGATAAGCCTAGCGGCCTAGGCCCCAGGGTGATGCCACCCCAAGTGCATTTTGTTTTTGTTCGGAGTTTGTTTCTCCTACCCAGCAGCGGGTCACAACTTCCATCTTATGCCAAGTACCCAATCACTGCTAGGTGAACAGGGGCCACACACTTGAATAGAAGTCTTGCCCAAATGACCTCTGACCTATCTCGGGAATTGAACTTGGGCTCTCTCGATTGTGAGTCGAGTGTGCTACCACAATGTGTGTGTGTGTGTGTGTTCACCTCGGTCGCCTGCTGGTCACCCAGCCAGTCTTCCCCATTACGGAGCGAGCTCAGAGCTCATAGACCGATCTTCGGGTAGGACTGAGACCACATCAACACACAACACACACTGAGAAAGCGAGGCCACAACCCTCGAGTTACATCCTGTACCTATTTACTGCTAGGTGAACAGGGGCCACACATTAAGAGGCTTGCCCATTTGCCTCACCACTTACCGGGTGTGTGTGTGTGTGTGTATTTACCTAGTTGTATTTACCTAGTTGTAGTTTTACAGGGCCTGGGCTTTATGCTCGTGTGGTCCCGTCTCCATATCTACACTTATCCAATTTTTCTTTAAAACTATGTACACTCTTTGCTGATACCACTTCCTCACTCAAACTGTTCCAAGTCTCAACACATCTTTGCGGGAAACTAAATTTTTTAACATCTCTCAGACATTGTCCCTTCCTTAGTGTGTGTGTGTGTGTGTGTGTGTGTGTGTGTGTGTGTGTGTGTGTGTGTGTGTGTGTAATTCACCTCGGTTGTCTGCTGGTCACCCAGCCAGTCTTCCCCATTATGGAGCGAGCTTAGAGCTCATAGACCGATCTTTGAGTAGGACTGAGACCACAACACACACCGGGAAACCGAGGCCACAACCCCTTGAGTTACATCACGTACCTATTTACTGCTAGGTGAACAGGGGCCACACATTAAGAGGCTTGCCCATTTGCCTCACCGCTTTCTGGGACTCGAATCCGGTGTGTGTATTTATATAGTTGTATTTACTTAGTTGTAGTTTTACAGGGCCTGGGCTTTATGCTCGTGTGGCCCCGACTCCATATCTACACTTATCCAACTTTTCTTTAAAACTATGCACACTCGTTGCTGACACCACTTCCTCACTCAAACTCTTCCAAGTCTCAACACATCTTTGTGGGAAACTATATTTTTTAACATCTCTCAGACATCTTCCCTTCCTCAGTTTCTTACTATGTGATCTTGTGCTTGTAATGTCATATTCTTCTCTCAGGATTAGTTTATCATGATCCACTTGATCCATTTTGTTAATCAATTTATAAACTTGTATCAGATCCCCTCTCTCTCTCCTCTGTTCCAGGGTTGGTAGATCCATAGCCTTTAGTCTCTCCTCATATGTCATCCCTTTAAATTCTGGAACATTCTTGTAGCCATTTTTTGTAGTCTCTCCAATTTCCTTATGTGTTTCTTTTTATGAGGGGTCCACACAACTCCTGCATATTCCAATCTAGGTCTTATTTTAGTACTTATCAATTTCTTCATCATTTCTTTGTCCATATGTCCCAACTTTTCTTTAAAACTATGCACACTCGTTGCTGACACCACTTCCTCACTCAAACTCTTCCAAGTCTCAACACATCTTTGTGGGAAACTATATTTTTTAACATCTCTCAGACATCTTCCCTTCCTCAGTTTCTTACTATGTGATCTTGTGCTTGTAATGTCATATTCTTCTCTCAGGATTAGTTTCTCATTATCCACTTGATCCATTCCGTTAATCAATTTATAAACTTGTATCAGATCCCCTCTCTCTCTCTTTTGTTCCAGGGTTGGTAGATCCATAGCTTTTAGTCTCTCCTCATATGTCATCCCTTTAAATTCTAGAACCATTCTTGTAGCCATTTTTGTAGTCTCTCCAATTTCCTTATGTGTCCACACAACTCCTGCATATTCCAATCTAGGTCTTATTTTAGTACTTATCAATTTCTTCATCATTTCTTTGTCCATATAGTGAAATGCTAATCCAATATTCCTTAGCAAATTATGTCTCTCTGAAAATTCTATCAATATGGCTTACCGGTTGATTGTTTTCTTCCATCGTCACTCCCAAGTCCTTTTCCTTTTTTACTTTTTCTAGTTCTACTCCATCTCCCATCTTATAGATTCCCACTGGTCGTCTTTCACTTTTCCCATTTCCATGACATGGCTTTTGTCCACATTGAATTCCATCTCCCATTTTTTACTCCATTTCCAGATCTTGTTTAAGTCTTCCTGCAGTATTTCACAATCCTCTTTTTGTTTTATGACTCTGCACAGTTTCGCATCGTCCACAAACAGATTTATGTAGCTGTTCACTCCCTCTGGCATGTCGTTTATATATATGAGAAAAAGTATTGGTGCCAATACTGACCCCTGTGGCACTCCGCTGTCTCTGCTCTCCACTTGGACTTCATATCTTTAACTACTGTCCTTATTTTTCTCCCCCTCAAGTAATTTTCCATCCATCTCAATGTGCTTCCTTTTAAGCCACCCTTCTCTAACTTCCATAGTAATCTTTCATGTGGCACTTTATCAAACTCCTTTTTTAAATATAAATAAATACAGTCAATCCATCCCTCTCTCTCTTGTACTTTATCAACTATTCTAGCGTAGAAACTCAATAAATGTGTGTATGTGTGTGTGTGTGTGTGTGTGTGTGTGTGTGTGTGTGTGTGTGTGTGTGTGTGTGTGTGTGTGTGTGTGTGTGTGTGTTTACCTAGTTGTATTTACCTTGTTGTATGTTACATGGTTTGAACAGGGCTCATAGTGACCTGTCTCCATATGTATATTTATCCAACTTTTCCTTAAATTTGTGCATAGTTTTTGCTGCTGCTGCTGCTTTGTGTGTGTGTGTGTGTGTGTGTGTGTGTGTGTGTGTGTGTGTGTGTGTGTGTGTGTGTGTGTGTGGTGCAGCACCACCTAAAAAGTGAGCTGTAATTTTTAACTTTGTTTTGTCACCAGCGATTTGCCATCTCAATACTGCTTGAGGATGGCTCTGATGCTGATGATGAAGAGGAATCTGAGAAGTTGATGGCAGATATCTCAGACACCATGAAACAGAGGAACACCCACTCCTCCTCCCCCAAGGAGTCTGGCTCAGTGGTAAGTGTCAGTGGAAGGTAGGTACATCGTGTTTCAGCTGTGCCTGTGTGGCAGGGGAGCTGTAGAATGGTTGTTTTTTCATTAACTCCTCAGAAACTTTGTGAAGGATGATGTGTTTTTTTTAGTCTGTTGCATTTGCATTTTTCATATACTTATATTCTTTTAACCTTCTAAATGAACACTTGAAATCTGTAGTATTTGTCTGGAAAATATTTGTTGCTTTTATAGTCATACAGAGCAGGATAATTGTTCAAAATATCTCCATGGGAGATGAATGTGTCTGTAAGTGAAGAAAGGGCTTGGTGGCCTTGCCTTCATCTTTGTTGGGTAGAGGAGCCTATTGTTACTAATGTACTGTGCTGTTGTATTGCAGGAAGATGACCTGAAGTGGGTTGACGAGAACATTCCATCTTCCTTTGTTGACCCGTAAGTGAAATATAGTTTATTATTGAGGTAACTGTTCACTTTTCAGCTTGTGAGCTTTGAGAAAGATGCACATTTTGTTAAAACCAGTGGGGCTGAAGTTATTACTCAAGCTCTGTTTGTTATACTGTAGCATTTTTGCTTTAGAGTGGTACAGTACGTATTCAGCAGCATGATGTCTTGTGCACCACTAATGTCACAAAGCTGAAATGGAATATTTATCATAGATAAATGAGTGTCAATGTTGAAGTCTTTGATATAGATATATTGTAGTGATCTTCTGTTGTAAAGAATCACATCATTCAATTATTGAAGAATGAAAAAAGGTAACTTGTGGGTCACTTTGTTGGATTCTGTGAAGGATTGCAGCTAACTTCCTCTGCTTGGAAGTGGACTCTTGTCAAGAAAAAGGAAGAGAAGAATTATACTTCTTAACAATTTGCACACTTTAATCACAAGTAAACTGGATTGTGGTTTTTTATTATTCTGTGCTTTGTACTCTTGTATTACATGTTTGTTGTCTACTTTTCAGAGTGCTGCCCATTCTTGACTCTGAAGAGGTAAGGCTGCTGCATTATGAGTTATGCATAGTGAATCTTTCTGAGGCTTGAGTGCAGTATTGGAGTGTGGAGTGCTGTGTTGGAGCTGTGTATAGTTACCAGTAATTAAAATTCAGCTAATTTTAGTGGAAGGAAGGCAGGTTAGCAGGGGTGAATAAGGAAAATATTTATATGATCATGTGCATCTCAGAGTGATTCTAGAGTGGTGGAATGAGTGGAATCTATAGAGTATGCAAGATGGTTTTGAACATAAAAGAAGAAGAAAAGTCAAGAGAAGTAATGTTATGTGTATTGTTATAATTTTTGTTAGTATCCTGTAGTGATGAATGAACCCTCATTGGTTTCTAAATGGATCCCTTTAATAATATTAAGAATTATGAGGAATGCATTTTTCATGAGAAGATATTTTCATTGCATTTTTTTTCTTTCCTCAGGAAATTGTGACAACAAAGTTTGAGGTCTCCAAGATGCAGTGAATGCAAACACTGGTAATGGTGAAGTCCTTTCTTAAGTTTTAGTACTGATTTTTTTTTTTGTTTCTTTAATGAAGGAAAATTTTGGATCTTGCCCTATGCATTGTAGGTTAAGAGGACCTCACTTAATGTTAATTTCTTGATGATAAAGTGTGTGTGTGTGTGTGTGTGTGTGTGTGTGTGTTATTTTATCTCTATTCTCTCCATAATTTCTCAGTTCTATGTCGTCTCCTCTCATGCAGTTGTTTAAGTTATAAATCCCTTGTAAGTATTTTCTAAAATGTTGTTATTTGATATTTACAAATTTCTTTGTAGTTGTCAAATATTTCACTATTTTTGAAGTATTATTTCTCTTTTACTTTTCCATTTGCTTATAAAACAGTTTGGGTTTTTCCACTTTACAGGCATTCTTCTCACACCTCTTTCCCTCATGTATTCCTTTTTGGCATATATATTCATCTATTTCTCTGTGAATGGTTCTTCTCTTCATTCCTTGCTGGCGTATATATTCATCTGTTTCTCTGTGAATGGTTCTTCTCTTCATTCCTTTTTCTTTTTGTCCATTCATATCAAATTAAACTGTTCTTTCCTCCCTTCATATTTTATACCGGTGGTCTATGAGTGAGTGTGAGTGTGTGTGGGTTGTGACACTGGTGTGGCACCAACCAGTATTGTTGTGTTCTTGCAAAAACACTGTGTGATCTGATAACTTGAATTTTTTGCAACTTTTGAGTATGTAAGAGTTAATTGTATTATGTAACAGAACAACCACAAGTCTTTAGTTTTAACATCGATTGTACCACTTAAAAATGTAGATTGGATAAAGTAGACGTCCATATTTGTTGTACGGAGTAGGTTCTTTATACAAAGCAGTACCATTGCAGTGCTTGTTGTTAATATTGCCACATCTTGCCTCTGTGCTGCATTAGTTAATATAATGTAAACAAGGTAACAGAGCCATAAAAATTTGTTTATCTTATAATTAGTACATTGTTGGCCTACCTTTGTGCTTCCTATACTCTTCCAAACATGCAGGACCACGAGATGATGAGATGGGCAGAACTGTAGAGGCAGTGAAGTATGACCTGAAGCTGCACAGCATTCACTGTTGTGCAAGTCCAAGTTGTTGATAACACACTGATTCTTAGTGGCATTGAGATGTGGGGAAGTTATAGGCCAGACTTCAGAGAATGGTTCACAGGAGTCCATATATAATAATGTAAATAATGATTTAAAGCGCACATGATCCACTACAAGTGTGGACATCTTAAAAGCAAGTTGTGAGAGTTTGATAGGAGGGGAATTAAGAGTTAAGGTGAGCTCTGGTATTTTAAAATTTATATTATTCCTTGAGGTAAGGTTTTGAAAGGCCTGATTATAGTTACATGAAATTTGAACTCTCACTAGTCATGACCCCTTGCACTGTGACAGGCTTTGTAGATACTGAAGGTTTGGTAGTTGTAGATTAAGTTGATAGGATGAGATGTATATAATTTAACAAAGATACACTTGTACATATATTTAAGAGGATTTTGTCCAAGTATCATTTTGGTGTAAATAGTGTTTGCATGCAATTACATGAAAAGATAATATAATGTAAATCAATTTATTTTTTGCCATATTATGAACATTATGTTATTTAGATGTGTGATGCTTGAAATGTTGTCCAGCTCTGCCTTGTGGCTCTCCTTGTAACTTAATCTGATGGCAGAAATGGGCTTAATCAATTAGGAATGATGTTTTTTTTTTTCTGACTTATTTAGAGCTTCATGTTTTGGCATTATAATATTCTTGCTTGGAAGGAGTAATGAATTATTGACTAGGTTAAGAAGTAACTGAACTAATAGCAGGTACTTTGAGCCAGTTATGATTTTAATCTGCCATGCATGATATACAGTATGTACTGTAAGTGTAATTGATTGCACACATACTGGACATGGTTGTGTAAGAGCAGTTATGATTAATGATGCATTGTAGCTGCAACTGGTGAACTGTTCTGTTCATCCTGCTTCAGGTGGATGTACTTAGTTATCATGGCAGGATTTTAACCAAGCGTGTGTTGTGCTGCCCTCAGCGCTCATTGTAATATAGTTTACTTTTAGTTTTTGGGGGATGGCTGCACTAGATGTGGTTTGCTATACTGTTTAATATGTTATTTACTTCACTGAACAATTTTCATCTGTATATCACACTTGCAGCTTGTTTAACTTGCCACAGTGCCTTGTGGCTCATGTGCTGCCTGTCCACCCTGCCTGTAGCACGGGTGAGTCAGAGCACTCAATTTAGTGGAGGCCATTTTTCGTGTGCTACATGGTGGGGGGCAGTCTGGCTCTTCATATAATATTGTGTGTCTGTGTGTGTGTGTGTGTTGTGGCATACAGGAAAGAAGCTATGCTCATTCTGTCCCGTTTTTCTACTTACCATTATTCAACTTTCCTTAAGTATAGATACTTCTTGTATGGGGGAAAGCCATGCCTCTTAATGTCAGGCCTATTAATTGTCCTTTTGACTTTCTTCCATGTTTATTTTCTCTATGCACAAAGTTCTCTGTTTATTTGTTTCATCCCCTATATCATTCTCGACACTACAGATAAATTTCCTTTTTCCTTTCTAAAGGTGCATACACACTTGTTGCATTTCCATGTATCGTTTGATCATTGCATATCAACCCAGCGAAACGCAACGGTACAACAGGGTATTCTACCCACTTGTTGCATATCCACATGCTGTATCATCGTTGCATGGTGCAACAATATCATTGAGTTTCTTCCTGACCGTAGTCATGAGTGTTAATGTGCAGTTGGCTGTGGCACCGTATATATTTTTTTCATAAACACCAAATCAGTAAAAGGAGAAAAAAAGTCACAGCGTTGGTGGATGTCTAAACTCTATGCAAGTAGGGAGATATACAATGGAACAACTATGATGTCCTCCTTACTCCACTCTATTAGTAGATAGTGCTTCACACTAAAAAAAACATATACATATAAAGACAATCACGAGCAGTCACAAAATTAATGAGCTTCTGTACTTGTGACCGTCCACAACAATGTTGAGCAAGGAATATACAGGAAGAATCCTTGATACTGAGCATGCAATGGGATGATGCCACACTACCTATCCACACAAGGGGTGGTGAGTTGTGTATCATTCCTTTGATGTGATGGCAAAAGACTGACAAATGGCGGATTGAGCTCGTTGTGTATCATATTTTGACGTGCAATGGTGCAACGGTATCCCATCCACACAATGCTACACAACAATGTTACATTACATGGAAATGCAACAAGTGTGGATGTACCTTAAGAGTGGGAGCTGGAACCCAGTCTCTTTTCACATGATAATTTTCTCAAATTAAATGTTATTTTGGTTGTTGCCTTCTGTACCTTTCCCAATATCCTGATACACTTTCCCTCATAGTGAACACTGTTGCTGTACATTTAAATCTTTGATGTATCAGCTCATATTTATCTTACTCATCATCTTTTCATTCAAATAAGTAAATGCTACTTTCATGTTCCATAAGAGCTTGAGGATTTTCCCATCATTTGTTGTATTTGGTAATAAGCTGTTGAAAAGTATAATTCCCAGGTTGTATTCTTTTGAAATTTTACTGATGATGTGTTTGTGTGTGTGTACATGTGTGCGTGCCTTATCTCAGCTGCCTATTTCTTTTGGGGAATGTCCGTGATGTAGAGAGAGATGGAGGAGGGAGATGGTCAAAACATTGCATGCTGATTTCCTTTTGTTCTTTCATAGAAAGTATGGATAAGAAAGTATTAATTTAAGATCAACATTTCATAAGATGAGACAGTGTTACAATAACAGCTTTGAGGTGCATTGATGAAGGGAACATTTACCTTTGGTGTTAGTTACATTGGAGAGGTAGGATGGTGTAGGAATTGAAGGGAGAAGTGTATACTGTAGACAGAAGTAAATGGAAAACTTCCTGCTAAGATCTGCCTCCTTAAAGGAGTCCCAGTTGTCAGAATAGATGTGAGAATAATAATGTGTGTTATTAATGTTTTACCTTTCTTGAGGTAATAATGGTAAGAGAGATGAACATTGTGGTGTATGTCGCAATTGCCACAGGTTACACTACAACCTTCCATAGAGGGATTCTTCAAAGCAAGGAAAACCAACAATTATTTTAATTATGAAGGCTAATAATATACACATATACTGTACAACATCAATCTACTGCTCTTTGCTTTCTCTTCATCTTGTTCTCTAGTTTTTGTTTTTTCTTTTCTTCTTTCCTCTTTTTTAGCTCTTGTTTGGCTCTGGCCACGTCATGCACACTGTAGGTGAAGAACACACTGGCCCTCAGCCCAGGGAGGATTTTCAGCTGAGTGTCTACTATTGTTCTTCCCTGAAGAAACTCTTGGAAATTCTTCTCCTTGGAGACCAACTGTAGTGCCTGCTCTGGACTGAGGTGGTCTAGCATCCTGCGGGGAACCTTCACTTGTTGTGGCTTCTCTCCTTTGATCTGCAATCATCATCAACTTAATACACTTACTAAAGTAAATATTAGGGATTGGATTTCAAGGGACAAGATTATAGTGGAGCCAGACTGACTAGGTACTCTTGGTGTTGGCTGTACAGCTCTACAATGTTACCATCTGAACCACAGAGTGGCCAGATCTAACAATGGCTAGCAGGACATAGCCAGGGGTGTTCATGTGTCAAGGAGATTGAGGCAGCAATGCTGCACAGCCAATGTGTGTTGCCAAGTGTACCAAAAGATATACAGTGTCGTTCCATCATAAAATTGAAGGGTACTGAAAAGAACATGCAGTAATATATAACCACTTAAAATTTTGGAATAATTGAGACGAGAGAGAGAGAGAGAGATTATCTTGGTCGCTTGCTGGTCACCCAGCCAGTCTTCCCCATTATGGAGCGAGCTCAGAGCTCATAGACCGATCTTTGGGTAGGACTGAGACCACATCAACACACAACACACACCGGGAAAGCGAAGCCACAACCCCTCAAGTTATATGCCTTAAATATTTATTGCTAGGTGAACAGGGGCCACACATTAAGAGGCTTGCCCATTTGCCTCGCTGCTTACTGGGAGAGTGTGTGTGTGTGTGTGTTTTACTGTTTGATCTGCTGCAGTCTCTGACGAGACAGCCAGACGTTACCCTATGGAACAAGCTCAGAGCTCATTATTTCCGATCTTCGGATAGGCCTGAGACCAGGCACACCACACACCGGGACAACAAGGTCACAACTCCTCAATTTACATCCCGTACCTACTCACTGCTAGGTGAACAGGGGCTACACGTGAAAGGGGAGACACCCAAATATCTCCACCCCGGTGTGTGTGTGTGTGTCTGCTAACTGTGAATGTCATGTGTAGGACAGGAACAGCCAGTGCCTGAATACCAAATTAGTCTGGTTCCACTATCATGCAAGCAAACATCCACATTGTGCTTGTGCTCATTATTTCTCTCCATCAAACTTACTGCCCATCTTTTAAATAATTCAAATCTGGCTTCCCATTTGATGGCAAGCAAGACCCACAACAATGACTCCACTTCTGTATGTCACCCTATTATGTAATTTCTAAGTGATCAAATAACTTCAAGGTGCTACATTTGATTACCACCACCACTACCCATTCATACTCATTTCTTAAAAGATAAGAAATCTGTAAACATTTTCAATACATTCACTATTCATCCTGCTCATACCACGAGCATTTATCATTGACTCATCATTGCCTACACTGTAAATATTTAACCTTTATTCTGTAGTTGTGTGTACTCATCAATATGAACACATTTAACTACATAAGACCTGGAAAGAACAACTCACAAAGTATCTGAGAGGTAGAGGGTAGTCCTGGTCCACCTCTGGCCATGGCTGGTTCATCAGGGGTACTTCCTGAAGATCAAAGATTAAGATTAGCTTGTGTGTTTACAGTTGTGACAATTGTCATGTATTTGTCTATGGGCTACAACAGTCTAATCAGTAGGAAGGAATGCATTGCTGCTTTATCACATGGCAACAATATTGCATAGTGTCACGTCTTCTCACAGGAAATAGTTTATTGGCCGCCAGTCCAATAGACCAGTCCAGAAATAGTCTGCTTGGCAGATGCTAACTATAGTTATCACTTTTGCTCATGGTGTGTCAACCACTTTCCATGGATAACAATATAGATTTAATTAGTCTACTGAAGAGCTGGTAATTTAACTGAAGCTAATTTAAAGACCAGTTATGACAGAAACTGTAGAAAGGTCTTGTCATTTCTGAAGAAGCAATAAACTTGGTTTGTGATGAGCCCAAAATATCCCTGACTGAAATTTGTAAATTTTCATAGGTACAGCGTTATTACTTTCGTCAATTTCAACAATAGTGTCCCTGGACAACCCACTTGCATACACACAAAACAAACAGTGATGAACTCATAATGCGCAATCCTTTGTTAAAGCATTAATTCGGCAGCTTTTTTTTTTTTTTTTTTTTTTTAAATCCTACACCACAAATTTATTAGATGAAAAACAAGAAACACAATTTAAAGAAAATATCTAGAACAGAAAAGAAGTAGAAAGAAAAAAAAAAAAAAACATTAGACAAATATAATATAATATCATATACGTTTCGAAGGCCACTGCCTTCATCTTCAGCAGTACAAAGCGAACTGAACCAAGGGAAGGGGGAGGGACAGAGGATGAGAGTAACGTGGCACAGTGTGATTGGCCAACCCCACCTGTGAGCTCCACCCTACTCAAACCCTACCAGGACCTGACCTGTCTTTACCACAAATCCCTAGATCTGGTAGGGATTTAGTCACCAGTGCTCTCATTAATGGATCTAGCTTAAACATGCCTTCATTTAGATTACAATTCTTATGGTTCTATATACAAACTGATTCTAAAATCTTACGTTTTTTTAGTTGTTACATTTGAATAACATTTGACTGGAATTCCAGTCAATTGAGTGGTCACTATCAGAAGCATGGATAAAATTGGCATTATTAGTGTGACAATTCCTTATACTTCTCTTGTGTTCTTTTAACCTCTTATCCAAGGATCTGCCTGTTTCTCCTACACAAGAGAAGTGTAAGGAATTGTCACACTAATAATGACAATTTTATCCATGCTTTTGATAATGAATGACCACTCAATTGATTGGGATTCCAGCAAAATGTTATTCAAATGTAACAATTTAAAAAAGATGCAAGAATATATATATATATATATATATATATATATATATATATATATATATATATATATATATATATATATATATATATATAATCATTTTTATGCCAATCCATGCTATAAATCATGCAGTAATTCCATAAAGTACACTTCTCATGTATAGCAAAAACTATTTACCCAATATAGCAAAAGCAATAAAAGATCTTAACCAATTAAAGTAAATGATGCTTATGTGTTGTTGGTGGTAACATTTTGACTCCAGAAGCAATACCTTCTGAAGAGAGGAGCAGGTGGCCACACTGCAGAATCCAGCCCAGAGTTCGCTGGTGAAGTGAGGTGTGATTGGGGAAAGCATGATGATCTGATTTGCCAGGGCTTGCTCAAACACCTCACTCATCATCAGGATCTTGGGCACTTTCTGAGGGATGGGGGGATATATACTTCCATTTATAAAAGGTTAAAAATATAAGGCCTGGAAAAGAAATCCAATGCTGAACTGGAAGCAGCTTTTCATATGGTATTCAATTTAAAGCTCTAATGTTAAAGCAACCCTCATACAGAAAAGAGTATTTACTGACACCTATCTGTAGTCTTGTGATAAACCTATATGCAATCACACACACACACACACACACACACACACACACACACACACACACACACACACACTAAAAAAATAAAAATAAAAAAAAAATAAATAAAAAAAATACATATACTGTACTACCATAACCTTATTGCACAACTTTATAATACTATAGAGACTACTGTACATAATTTGAGAGAGAGAGAGAGAGAGAGAAAATATGAGTCCTCGGCCAAAGATTTCCAGGCTGAGATGCAGATCCAGCAAGGCGGCAGTACCCTGAGGCTGGTGGTGAGTGCCTGCATGAAGGCGATGGCTGCATTGAGCTGGTGTGTGTGCTCCATGATGTAGGTGACATTGTAGAGGGCGTGGTTGTGTGCATTCCAGAGGTGTTGCTCGTGCTCCTTCCTCTCCTCGTCACTGTGCCGGCAGTAAGGATGCAAGTCTTGGGTGATAATTTGCTTTATACTTATCTTCAGATTAGAATGCATTCATTATTCATGAAAAGTTGATCACCTACATATCAAGAAATGCAATCTCATCTTGTCCCTGCATACTCTACTCATGTTGAAATGTTATTTATATTTTTCTTTCACATACTCATACATCATCTGAGGATGTGGTGTAGACCATTAATTTTCTGGTCCAAACTGTATCAGAAAAGTATTAAATCTCAAATGATAGACATCAGTTAAGGAGGATTTGCACAAGTCTTAACTATGTGATTCATTGATGACACTATTACCTTATACAGCTCAGGCTATGATCTTTGTTTTGTCTGATATCAATAAACTCTGCCACTGTCATCCACAGACGATTCTGCCAACTGAAGATGCCTGGGAAGGCTGTGGAGAAATAAGTACATAAATTATGTAGACATTAAGTGCATTTAGTTTTACATCAATTTTTTATGCAAAGGCATTTCAAAGAAGTAAGCCTAGAATATCAGGCCCTGATAATGGTAAGTTGCCTCTTAAGTGAACTTGTAAATACTAATTGTGACTTACATTAAGTTTTTTTAAAATTTCTAGTACAGCTGTAGTTGATATAATTGGACATCATTATATAATGAAAGGAAGTAGGCATCACTACTTTGTATGTAGCAAATATCCTGTCATTGCTAAGAGATGAAACTTTGAAAAGTGTGATTTCAGTATTTCTGTTCTGTAAAGAATACAATCAATGTTCAAATTTGTTGTGATTATTTTTTCTTTTTTTTTTTTTTTTTACAAAGAGAATAATGTCTTACTTTCCTCAGACCAGTCTCTTGGTGAGCCTGGTGCAAAGTTGGCCAGCATGAGGAGTCTTGTGGTGTCTGTTCCATAGATTTCCAACACTTCCTGTTGATGAGCCAGTGTGTGTTGGTAAAGGAGGGAATACCTTTAGTTAGTTATGTTGCAAATCTGCACAGATATGCCACTGAAAGGAATAATATTGTCAAATATGAATTAATAAATGGAATCATATTGTCAAATGTGATTTTGCTGAATAGAACTAAAGTAGCTGCTTATAATTTCAAGGCAAACACATGATCTAACACTTGTGGTTCTGAGGAAAACAAGCATTACCTGGGGATCAATGCCATTATTCTTACTCTTGCTCATCTTCTCAGTGGTGATGACAAGGGATGCTCCTGTGCCCAGCTCCACTGGTGGCTTTACTGCAAGGAAGGAGTGAATGACAAAACCAGAGTAAACATCTCACTCATGATTTAGCACAGGTCTATATATGTTTGATTCACACTTGTGTTTTTGCATAGAAAGAACAATGAACCAATCCATCAATAGTTAGACATTATGTGGAGTGGGGAGTGGGTGGAGCTTTCTGATGTGAAAGGTGTGTAGCATTACAGGCACAAGTAGCAAGGGACATCAGGAAACATAGTCATGAACCACTAACCAGAGAAGTCCACCTGGTCTTTGGTGAGGTAGCGGCCACTGTCCTTCACCTTGTATGCTGACCCCATTACCATTCCCATCATGATCAACCTCTTGAAAGGCTCCCAGTGGCTCACCAAACCTTCACTAGCCAGGAAATGCTGCATGAACCGAGCATACAGCATGTGAAGCACCGCTGTAAAAAAACTGTCTGTCATCAGCAGTGGATCAAGATGCATAACATTCACCTCAGTGTTATCTATGATCACTCTGAATGTGAAGGACTGTCTTGGTCTTATCAGTAACATATGCACACTGAGGGTCAAGGATGGACAGACAATGGCTGGTCACTCACCGTGCTCTTTTCCTCCAACGTAAAGGTCCACCGGCATGAAGGCCTCCTGAAGCTTGAAACTGAAGGGTTGTTCCTCATTATTGACGTCCAGGAAGCGAAGGAAATACCACGAAGAGTCAACAAAGGTGTCCATCGTGTCTGTTTCTCGTTGGCCTTCCTGTCCACACCTGTGGAATGTGGCAGTCACTGGTGATGCAGGGAGGGGGAAGAGGAGACAGTGGGAACAAGGCATCACAGACACTGGTTAAGGAATATATCTAATTATGTTTTTATTGTCCTTTAAACAGAGGAAAAAACAAACAAACCTAGAAATATCTAATAATTGTTTCACATTCTGAGTTTCTTAATCCATTTCTGCCTGATGCCTGTTTTTAAGAACTATGATTATTCCTGTCTGTGTGTTCCTTCCCTTAATACTATTTCTCTCAACTCTCTTACACAACTTTTCACCACACCCATGTCAATGAGACTTTGATATAAGGGTAAGTACAACATTTAATTTCCTAGAATTGAATTATTTCTTCCTGGTTTGTCACAGGATTGTGGTCATACCTTGGGCAGGAACATCTCAGCCAGCCATGTGCCTCCTTCAGTGGGGAGATGCCCCTCTTTGGAAAGTGAGAGATTTTAGGCAGCTCTACAGGCAGCTGGTGTTCAGGTACAGGCACAACTCCACAGCTGGGACAGTGTACAATGGGTATGGGGGTGCCCCAGTATCGCTGGCGGGATATGAGCCAATCCTTCTGTTTGGCACTGGTTGGGAACCCTCCAGCTCCTTTATCCACGAGTGTCTGAGTGACTTGCTCCCTTGCTTTTGCCAGAGACAGATCACTCAGCTCTCCTGAATTTATTAATCTGCCATTCTTAAGAATGTGTGGGACTGTGAAGCCAAAGTTACTTGAAATATTTTTGTCCTCCTCTGAAATACAAGGAATGCCAACATAAGCTTCTGTGTCTTCAATGTATGGCAGAGTGTCACTCATTATTATTGGGATCTCCCGCCGGCTGATGGGACAGATGGCATGAACCTTGAGCAGCTGGTGACCACCACAACAGCGCCCCCTGTGTGCCTCTGTGTCCAGTACATGGCCACGGCGAACCCCAAGGAAGCTGATGCCATGGAGCAGTTCTGGCTGTGTCATCCACAGATTCAATCTTGAGGCTGGTAGCAATCTTTGGTTTGTTCCAGCACTGCTGTGGCTCTCCTTTGCCACATCCATCTCTACCCTGTAGCCTCCACATTCCCCAATCCAGTGGCGCTGAATCTTGGTGATGTCACGCCAGTTTTCCAGTGCTGTGTCTGACAGGCCATCCAATAATGACTTGGAAAATCTGAAATTTGGGTGGATATTATTTAGTGGCACTTTCTCTCTCTCTCTCTCTCTCTCTCTCTCTCTCTCTCTCTCCACTACAAACAAGAACATACTACATCTTTCAGTACCTAAGACATACAGGATTTTAATAGCAAGTTTTGAATTAGTGCACAACATGAAGGGAGAGGGAAGCACCTGGTGATCTTGATGTACCACTGCCTCAGGTAACGCTGCTCCACCTTTGCACCAGATCGCCACGAACATCCATCCTCATCCACCTGCTCGTTAGCTAACACTGTCTGGTCCACTGGGTCCCAGTTCACCATTGCCTGAGGGAAGAATCAGCTATCACCATCATGACTAATTTCTTAATAGTACATGTGCAGTGTTTATAAATGGCACGGTTCAACACCTCAAGCACCACACACCTCTTTCTGGTAAGCCAGTCCTGCCTGGAACAGCCGCAGAAAGAGGCTTTGAGTCCAGTGGAAGTATTGGTGGTTACATGTTGCAAACTCGCGGTGCCAATCAAAGTGGCATCCCAACTCCTGCAGCTGTTCCCTCATCTGATTTATGTTGGTGTGTGTCCAAAGGTCTGGCATCTTGTTGCTGTCAATGGCAGCATTCTCTGCTGGCAAGCCAAAGGCATCCCATCCTATTGGGTGGATCACCTGGAATGGAAATAGTGCTGTTAAGGCTCTCACAACCTGCACTCTTGTAATCTTATCAGCTTGACTTATGGATAAGATGAAATTCCTTGATAGCTTGGGCAAACAGAAATCTGTTATGAAAAATAAAAAAGTATAGCACTTATGTATCAGTATATATGTACAGTATGTATATCAGAGAAGCAAACTCGACAAGTCAGAACTTAGATGATTTTATATAGTGTGAGTGTTGTCCTTGAGGATTCCCATTGGCTGAAGAAACAGACTGAGAACAGCCATAATCCACTACCTTGTAGCCTCTGTGGCGGTAGAACCTGGCCATGGCGTCACTAGTGGCATACACCCGAACGTGCCCCAGGTGGAGTTTCCCTGAGGGGTACGGGAACATGGAGAGCACATACTTCTTTCCTTGGCTGTCTCCATCATCCCTAGAGGAAAGAATGAATAACCTGACAACACAAAATCTTGGTGCATAACTCATCAAAGCCCTGTTATGAAGCACCTCTCACTAGGAATGTCACCATACAGTACACATAACAATGTTACTTACTATAAACTTTCTCCTTGGTGAAATTGCCATACATGTTGATTTCAATGATAACTATCAACTTTAAACCTTCTTCCACTAAATAGATTGGTGACCAAGAGCTCCTGACAACATTGAGAGTGACCTTCCTCAGCTGTCACACTGGGTCCTATCAACAGTGTTTTTAGCTTAAGGAACTGCCAGATACCTATGCCAAGCAGCCATGCCCAAAGTAAAGAACCTGGCAAGGCTGAGGAATTTGATGGTCTGTTCAAAAATATTGGATCAGGTATGAAGAATGATCTAGTGTGTTGTCATGAGGCATCTGTCAATTGTCTGATACTAAAGAATTTGTTTGTTGTTCAAGTGGCATTCCTGATCCAGCTTCTTGGCCAGGCCTTGAATTCTTCAGGTTTACCATGATCTCTAGTGTCCAGACATGGCGCTGTGTGACTCTGGCTATGCTGAAGATGCACCTGAGAGGATCCTAATTCAAGAGCTGAGGTGACGCCATGCAGATTAAAAGTGATGCTGGAAGCCATTTGGACCGCTACTTACAGAAGTATTTCCAGCAATGGAAGAGCACATGGGCAGAGTGTGTGGACATAAAGGCCACACTATAAAGAACATTAGTTACAATCCCTAAAAGAGTATGTAGGTCACTCTTTGCTCTTTGGCAAAAGGCTACCAACATACTTCTGAACACATCTCATGTTCTTTGAAACATACCTTCACTCCAAGATCCAAAGTTCATATATGAAGCATGAATGCTGTTTTCTTTGGTATAAAAAAAAATCCAAATGTAAAACAATTAAGAAATTTGTAACATTGTATGATAAAAATGCATCACTCTTCAATACAATGAATTAACAGATACAAAATGAAGAATACTTACTCATCCTCTATTGGTTCATGCCCAAGTCTTTTGTATTTTTCTTTCCAAAATGCATCAATCTCCTTCTTGGTGGTGTGGCTGAGTTCATCATCCTGGAACATTCACCTTCACACAGTCATAAAACAATGACATGTATTCAGAATAAGCTCGCACAATACTCACTACACACTGTTTTATGTACATTAATGACTACAATAGGATACCATAGGTGAGAGAGCTGTTACACCTGCCACCTCCTGCACAGCATGATCCTGAACTACTCAGGTGTACTGGTATATATTTGTACAGGCACAGTGCTTACCGTGGTGGGCCACACGCCTGTCTGGCTGTAAATTAGCCTTGGACAATAGCCAAATGTGAACTGCCTTTTTCTGTGTGTCAGCAGTTTTCGAGCGAACCAGAGCCGCCCCATCTTCCTGGCACAGCCTTCCCAGAGACCAGAACTGCACTGCCACAGGGCCCCGAGACAGAGGGGAGTGACAGTAAGACAGTGCCACCGTGCACCTATGCACAGTACAGAGTGCACTGCATTATTCGCCGCACTTTCACCTCTGCAGGGCAGGCCGAGGAGGCTTAACCGGTAGGGCCGCCGGCACTGGTAGGGACTAGGGAGGCAGGGCAAGATGAGAAGGTTGAGTAGTCGCCGTCAAAGACAATTTCAAATACACCAGCAGGTGGCAGGAAAAGGGCGGTAGAGCGGTCTGCGCTACGTGAGGGCAGTGAGGCACTCTGCTCACTCTGCTGTCCTGCTGTTATTGTTTTAGGCCATGTGCTGTCCAGCTGAGTGCTGAACCGTGCCGGCCCTGCCAGATGTTTGTTGACAGCCACAGAGAGAGAGTTCGGCTCTGGGCCGGGCTCGCCGCTCACTGTCACTGGGGATAGACACCATTCCAAAGCCTTGTATGAATTTTGTATCTATGGTCAGTCGATGGTTTTATTTTGTGGCGCGTATGTGTGTGTGTGTGTGTGTAGCATGGCACACTGCTGGCAAACCTTCTTCACAAGCTTCGCATAAGGAATCACGTGCGTTTGTTTATTACTCGAGCGTTCAATTGTCACCAGAATGATAAAAGATGTGAGTTGTTCCGTGGTTGTAAATCATTAAACTGATTTTTTTGTATTTAATTAAAAAATACGGCATCACCACACCTGGAGATAATGAGTGAGTGTGGTGCAGGTAGACACAGCGGCAGGCAGACATGAACGCTGGTGGTGGTCGGCCATGTTTATATTCTCTGTTTGTCAATAATCTCTTCTAACTACCGATTTGACTAACATTTTTTTTTTACTTCGAGCGTTACTTCCTCGGCGAGTGACAGCCGGCGGCAGTGTTTCCTGAAGACAGTCCAGGTGAGTGTTGGTGCGTGTGGTGGGAAGGTGAGGGAGAAAGGGATAGAGGGAGAGGAGACACCTCACCCCAGCCTCCCAGCACAGCAGTGTAGCCTGGCTGTAGCCAGGGCGGCCAGGGCCTCTGTCTCTCCCTCCCCACCACCTGCCGCCTTTGCCCTGGCGTGACATGGAAGGGAAAACAGGGTGGTGGCCCTCTCCCCTCCCTCTCTTCCCCTGCCATATCCGTCCGTCCTCACCTGGTATGCTTACCTGGTGGATTCTTTACTCTGGCAGGAAGGGGTCCTTCCCCTGGCCACCCTTGTACCCTGCACCTCCCTCACCTCGTGACGTGTGGCATTTTCTTCATGAATTAGCATAATTCCTTTGGATTTCTCAGTGGGAATCACTAACACCTTCAACTGGCCTTGTTGACACTGGTCATCCTGGACCTGGGCTCCTCTTACAGGAATGAAGAAAAAGTGCAGAGAGCTGCACTGATGATGCACCACACCACGATTGGATATAAAAAAAAAAAAAAAAAAAAAAAAATATATATATATATATATATATATATATATATATATATATATATATATATATATATATATATATATATATCCTGAAGCCAGGACATCTGCTTGCCAGGCCTCATGCCAGGCCATGGCCACAACACTGAGTGCCTGACAACAGTGAACAATGGAGCAGTGAATCAATGAGTCATTCTGAGGGGGCATTATAGCAGTGACCTCCACCATTCATTTTGAGGGAACAAGTATTTGTTACTGGGCACAACATATGCAATTAATTTTCAGATGTGTGATGTACACTGAAGGGATCAGCAGTAGGGAAATAAGTCAACTGAGTTAGCCTGTTGTAAAATGACTTGATGAAAAAATGCCCATGTTATTTCAGCATTATTAAATCTGAGTTTTGGATGGAAGGTGTCATGTTTGTGTTGTTACAGATGGGAAATGAGCAGCAGCAATGCCTGCCAGTGCTTTACAGGAAGGTGGTGCCAATGAGGGCTGGTGCAGCAGCTCAGAGTGGCTGCCTTGCCTCTGTCTGCAGGGAAAGCCCACCAATTGAACCAATTAATGTCCACAAAACTGCCTTTACTTGTTAGCAGGTCAACCCTGCTGGTGCTGCAAGGTGCTGACGTGCAGGGTGGCACCTTGCACTGTCAGGTGCTGACTCACCTTCCTCTAAATAGCTTCTTTCAACCTCAAATTCTCAACTTCAGTACCACAGTCATTTTTCACTTTCTTTTCTCTTATTCTTCTTGCTTTTGGTGTTGGATATTTTTTTTTTTTTTTTCTAAGGATGATGCTGTTGTCACACTCAACTCAAGTGAAAGTGTAAAGTTTTTGGTGCACAGCACCAGCAGGCAAGCATACTGGGACTGTTTTAGAGGGTCAGACAGTTGTCCTAGATGGTTGGCCATCATCTGTGGTAATCCTTTACCCTCCATCCCCTGAGCCTCCCAGTGCACTCACAGTCAGAGTCAGGCTTGATAGGAGAGGAGTGTGTGTTCTTTAGCCACTCAGCTATAGCTTGGAAAATAGCCAACTTCCAGCAGGACTTGAAGTCAGCTTTGCAGTTTCATGGTATCCATGTACAGACTACTTTGCTGCTGCTGCTGCTGCTGCTGCTGGTCTGCCATTGAAGGCTCATAAGTAACTAGAGCAAGTGAAGGCGAGTGCTGGTGAACTGTTGCACTACACACAATGTTAATTTTGTCTTTCCTGCACCTGTTTATTTCTTTGCGTCTTGTTTTGTGAATGCCTGCTGTGAGATCCATAAGTAATGAGGTGCAGCCATGGGCATGGTGGAGGGAAGGTGACCTATGCTGTCCTTAGCATCCTCTGGCGAGCAGCAACGCAAGCACATTCACCTCGCCAGTCACTACAGGGCAAGTAGATCTCATTGTTGCATTTACTGAGGTTCTTCAAATTATGGCGTTGGATTTGCTTCAAGATGGACTAGCTCAGGTGTGGTGGAAGCAAGCCATGCCTGCACCAGCCCCTGGCACACCACACCAGAGGCAGCTCCACAGGGCTCTGAGGTGGTGGTGACTGTGCTGGGACCAGAGCCTCTCTTGTTAGTGATCCTGAAGACCAGCTCCCAGCTGGCTTGTGTGTGGCATTGCAGCATAGCAAACACCCAGGTTATGATGTTTGTTGGCCAACTTGAGCAGCTCTGCAGAATTCCTATCATTGTTAGTGCACAGCCAGGGAGATTCAAGAAAGTTTAGATCAGTGTTGTTGCTCCCTTGGAAAAAATAGAAATAAAACTCTTCTTTTCTGCTTCATTACCTACCAAGAACTCAGCGCTTAGAGGCAGCAGCTACAAAACATAATATGATGCTATTATTACTATAATTTTTTTTGTAACATGGATAGCAGTTTTACTCTTACCAAAATGTGGCTCAATTGTTCAACAATGAGCCCAGACACACACATACATGAATCTGACCCCTGTGCCTGGTGGCCTGGGGTACAATAATGTAACCGTGGCTGGCTGAATGTTGTGGTGCAGTGAACCTGTATATAGCACAGTCCTTTACAGGGAAACAGCAATGGCAATGATTTATAGCAGTAATAGCCACAGCAGTAGCATTTTTGGTCATGATAGTAATGGCAGTAGAAATAGTGGTAGTTGTAGTGGTAGTATTAACTGAGTCTGATGCTGTCTACTTACTATTCAGACTCTTCAGCGAAGTGAGTGAGCATGGGAGTTGGAGCCACAGTGTTAGGCCTCGGTACCGAAGTGGACACGGCCAGACACAAGTGCTGCTCCTCAAGATTGTATTGCTGAGAGCTTAGTTAGAGTTTCCTGGGATGTTGCTATTTTCAGTACAAGGTCTCAATTATGCCACATGTAATACAACAATGAGAGACAGATTTTTTTTTTTTTTTTCTCATGAGAGACTGACCAAGGGCAATCAGAATTTAAATAAGATTGGGTGCCAGCCCCTAAAAAGGAAACCTAAAAGGATTATCCAAAAGTAAGCAGAATCATCAAAATCAGATGCATAAAGTGACAAATACCATTCTTATTTATATAGAATGTTTTGTTGTAGTTTGTGCAGTGTGCAACCATTTGTATAAGCTTTAACTTGCTCCCTCATTTATATGCTTGTTGAGCCCTTTAACTCATTTAAATACTTGTCTATCTGTCATATTGCAGCATGTACACACACACATACACACACACACACACACACACACACACACACACACACACACACACACACACACACACACACACAAACACACACAAACACAGTGAATGCAGCTTAGGGTGTTATAAGTCATCCTTCTGTGGTGAGTTTTTCAGTGCCTTCATCATTCATTGGTGCATAGACTCCAGCCTGTTTGTGTCCATGCTGTAACAAGACCAGTTTACAGTATGGTCCGGGTGTGGCTTAACCAAACCCTATTATAACTAAATCATACCTATGGTTCTCTTATTTATGTTGCTATTAAAAAAAGAAAAGAAAAAAAAGAAAAAAAAACTGCTTGCTCTGTTGTATGTATCAGTGCACAGACTTCTAGAGCAGGCATAGGCAATTCTGTCACTCCTTAATAACCATATGTAGTTATGTTCCTGCACCTTCAAGTTTAGTATTTTAAGGTGTTTTGCTACATATATTTTTCATATATAAACGTTACATAGCTACTTGAAGGAAATAGTGATGAAGGCACACAGAGCTGCATTTTAGTGTCTATAGATACTGAATTGCTCTTCCTTTTTTTCACCCATTCATGCATTCTGTGTTGAGTCCTTCCAATGTGTTGGTCTAGAGATTATTGACAGTATTTAGTCACATTTTCTACTATATCACCACTCACACATTTTATCTTGAGTGTTTTGACCTGAGGTCATAGTCACTTCAAACTAAGGATGTGGCCCCAGTGTTTCAGCCAACCACTCACTGTCTTTCTGCTCCTTGTAATTCTTCCCTCCAATATCTGTGTCTCTGCATCCAGTCTTGTCCTATATTTACTGTTTATCCCTCACACTGCCCTTCACCTCCACATTCTCATCCTCACCCTCCATTCCTCGGCAAGGCTGGAATTAATCCCACTAGTATTCAAGTTAGCTCTGAGTCATGAGGGAGTGTAAAAAAATTAGATGTATTTATAGATAGGGAATAATAGATGCAAAAAAGACATTCAGGTTTTGTACTAACATGTGTAGGTTGGATGGCTTTTTACAGCTTCCCTTATTGCCTTACATTCTACAAGCAGGTTGAGGTGTGTGTTGGTTAGTTGTGCCCTCTCTCCTCTCCCTCCCACCCTCTGGTCTGCCTTCCCTTACTGTGGAGGATTGGGGAGGGGGAGAGGGGAAGAAAGTAAGGCACGCAAGGATAACGTGAATGCCAAGGACAGAGAGAGAGAGAGAGAGAGAGAGAGAGAGAGAGAGAGAGAGAGAGTTCTATTCACATCATGTCCTTTCAGAAATGTGTGAATGTATCTTTAGTGATTTAGGTACACACACACACACACACACACACACACACACACACACACACACACACACACACACACACACACACACACACACACACACACACCATTGTGACTTTAAATGTTTGGTAGAGTTCCACTCACACAGCTTTATTAGATAGGGTGGAATCAAAAGGATTTTGTCTCAACTCCCCTTCTCTGACTGACTGTCTTCAGCCTCTTTCTCACTGCTGGAATGTTGCATCCCTTTCTATCTTTTATCACTATTTTCATGCTAACTGTTCTACTAATCTTGCTACCTGCATGCCTCCCTTCTTACTGTGGCCTCAATGCACAAAACTTTCTTTTTCCTCTTATCCTTATTCTGTCCGACTCTAATGCAAGAGTTAAGCAATACTCTCAATCATTCATAGCATCCTCTGGTAAACTTTGGAACTCTCTGCCTGCTTCTGTATATCCATCCTTCTATGACTTGACTTCTTTCAAGAGAGAGGATTCAAGACATTTGTCACACACTTTTGGCTAACTCTTAATAATTTTAAGGGAACTGGACAATCCAGTGGGCATTTTTTTTTTGTCATTTTTTTTTTCCCTTGGGCAGTCTGCCAACTTACCAAAAAAAATCTGACAACAAAACTACTACTACTACTACTACTACTACTACTACTACTACTACTACTACTACTACTACTACTACTACTACTACTACTACTACTACTACTACTACTATCATCACCTCCCTCCCGCTAAGTCACTACCACTATAGAACTTTCTCTCTCTCTCTCTCTCTCTCTCTCTCTCTCTCTCTCTCTCTCTCTCTCTCTCTCTCTCTCTCTCAACGATCACCACCACCACCGCATCCACTATGTAGGCAAACAACATCACAAACAACTTTTTAATCCCTGTATTTATTTATTTTTATATATCTATCATTAGGAACGTCAATAATGGTGGTGGTGGTGGTGGTGGAATATGCAGAGAGAGAGAGAGAGAGAGAGAGAGAGAGAGCGCCAGTGAGAGGGAAAGTAGTAACAGTTTTTTGCGCTCTCTCTCTCTCTCTCTCTCTCTCTCTCTCTCTCTCTCTCTCTCTCTCTCTCTCTCTCTCTCTCGTACAGTCTTAATATTTTGCATCAATCAGTTACACACACACACACACACACACACACACAACTGTGTTAGTGGAACACGGTCCGGTAGCTCAGTGGTTAGAGCGCTGGCTTCACAAGCCAGATGACTGGGGTTCGATTCCCTGGCCGGGTGGAGATATTTGGGTGTGTCTCCTTTCACGTGTAGCCCCTGTTCACCTAGGAGTGAGTAGGTACGGGATGTAAATCGAGGAGTTGTGACCTTGTTGTCCCGGTGTGTGGTGTGTGCCTGGTCTCAGGCCTATCCGAAGATCGGAAACAATGAGCTCTGAGCTCGTTCCGTAGGGTAACGTCTGGCTGTCTCGTCAGAGACTGCAGCAGATCAAACAGTGAATTACACACACACACACACACACACACACACACACACATACATACATACATACATACATACATAGACGTGTGTGTGTGTGTGGCTCAGTTGATTAGCAGACTTCAGTAAGAAAATATAGGAACAATGGATAAGGAGAGAAAAGAAGAGAGGAAGCGAGGGAGAATAAAAAGAGAGATTAGAAGGAAGGAAGGAAGAGGAAGAGAAGGAAAAAAAATATGGGAATTTC
>NC_059304.1:22411174-22428674 GCF_017591435.1 Portunus trituberculatus
TCTCTCTCTCTCTCTCTCTCTCTCTCTCTCTCTCTCTCTCTCTCCATCTTTTATGCCTTTTCTTTCCTTCCTCTTTATATCTTTTCCTTCCTTCCTTCTCTCTCTTCTTCCCTCCTTCCTTCCGTCCTTCTCTTCTTTCCTTTCTTCCCTCCTTCCTTCCCTCCTCCTTTTCACTCTTCCATGCCCTACTTTCAAGCCTGCGTAGTGTGATCTCCGTGGCCCAGTAGGGTTGAGAAAGGCTCTCTCTCTCTCTCTCTCTCTCTCTCTCTCTCTCTCTCTCTCTCTCTCTCTCTCTCACGTTACTTTCTCTCTCTCTCTCTCACGTTTGTCTCTTTCTCTCTTTTTCTCCCCTTTCTTTCTCTCTTTCTCTCCTCCTCCTCTCCTCTCTCTCCTCTCCTCGCCTCTCCCTCTCCCTCCTCTCCTCCTCCTCTCCTCTCCTCTCCTCTCCTCTCCTCTCTTTTTCTCTTTTCTATTCTTCCTCTTCCACCTTCCCTCCTTATTTTCATCTTACTTCTTCATGTTATTTATCCCTTCCCTTCTGCTCTCCTCTTTTTCCTTCCTTTCCCTTCCCTTCTCTCCTCTCCTCTCCTCTTCTCTTCTCTTCTCTTCTCTTTTCTTTTCTTCTCTTCTTTTCTTCTTATTTTTTTTCTGTTCTATTCTGTTCTGTTATCATCTCTTCATTTCGTTCCTCTCCTCTCCTCTCCTCTCCTCTCCTCTCCTCTCCTCTCCTCTCCTTTTCTCTCCTGTCCTCGGTGTACGGACGTAATGCACCATCTGAATGCACCAGACCGAATGCACCATCAGTTTGTCTGAATGCACCAACTTTTTAGTCTGAATGCACCGAATGCCGAGCCTGAATGCATGACCAGATCAAATGCACCACCAGCTTAGTCTGAATGGTGTTACACAATTAAAAAGTATTCATTATCAGTTATTGTTTACCAGCTGTTATGGTGTCTGGAAGATCATTGGTTAAATTCTAAATAAAATGTTAGTTTCCAGAATGTAGCGATAAGTAGAGAGAAGCATCACACAGCAAGTCTTTGTCATTCTTTATTAGTACGGTACTGTGTCTTTCTCACAGGTAATAAGTACAACCATCATATCCAAGTTTGAATAGTGTCATTCAAGTGAGGCTCTTAATGAACAGTGTTGATTACAAGTTAGTGGTGCACACTAGGAGACTTAATCTACTCCATGGTCTACTAATTCGCTGTATTTCCTCAGGTACTCGGATATAATAATGTGGTTTTCATAATCTGTCCACAGTGGAGGCTGGATTTAGAATAATGAAACTTCTTGGCGTGGTCTTGTATCTCCTTCACACACTACACATGCAAAGTGAATCCAGTCCTTAGGTCTTATGGTATTCATTATAAATGGTTTGAAGGCTTGGAATTGTCTTCTCTGTACTTCCAGAATTGTGACTGACTGAAGGCATTGTGTTGATACTGTCGAAAGTTCTCCTAAACTACCTTTAAGCAGGCAGTTAGGCCTATTGTTTCAGTTGAGACTGTGGAAACAAGCTGTTCTTTATAAACAGTTCCTAAACTATTAGTAAACAAGCAGTTATAGGAGCTAAAATGTAAAAGATCAACTGGCCTTAGGTTGGTGCATTGGGACCATAAAGAATGGTGCATTCACACTGGGAATGGTGCATTAGAACCAGGCATGTGGTACATTGGAACCTTACACGTGGTGCATTCAGGCAGTGATGCATTTGGGCAGTGGTACATTCAGACCATAAACCCTCTCCTCTCCTCTCCTCTCCTCTCCTCTCCTCTCCTCTCCTCTCCTCTCCTCTCTTCTCTTCTCTTCCTTTCCTCTATTATCTCTTCTCTCTCTCTCTCCTCCTCCTCCTCTCCTCTCCTCTCCTCTCCTCTCCTCTAGTCTCTTCTCTTCTCTTCTCGTCTTTTCTCTTCCTTTCCCTTCCCTTCCCTTCCTTATTTCCATCTCATAACTTCATTTTATTCCTTCTCTTCCCTTCCCTTCCCTTCCCTTTCCTTCCCTTTCCTTTTATTTTTTCTTTCATTCCCTCTCGTGGTTTCATTTATTTCTCCGTGTAATGTCTTTTTCTATCCTTCATCACTCCATCCTTCCCTCCCATCGTGGACAGATGGTTGGGTTGGCGGGGAGGAGCCTTTTACTGTGTTGTCTTTACCTTCGTAATTAAGGCTTTGAGTACTGGAACGCATTTTTACCATGAGTTGTGGGAGTGATTAGACTATTTTTATTGACATTAAGAAGGGTCTATGGAGGTCAGAGGATTAATGGCCAGAGTCTTCACTGTATTAATCACCACATAAGTTTCTGAAGCTGTATAAAATCTCCATATAGTAAGCAGAATGAATATGGAAACGCGTCACGGTACTGGAGGGGTTAAGAATTGCAGTGGTTTGTGGAAGAGAGAGAAAAATGAAAGGGCACAACTATTTTTGTTCAGTTTTCTTTATGAGAAAAACAAAATTTGCGGCCGAAACCGAAATGTCCCGAGGTTGCTGTATTGCTTCCATCACCGTATACCTAAGCTGTGTCTTGCCATAGCCTGAACATGGTGTACCTTTACACTAAAGATAACTCATCAGGATGGCCATTGTCCATTAGCCAGGTCTCTGTTAGGCTTCTGCGACGCCGAAAACGTCTATGCAGAACGAATTGGTTGGCAATAGACAATCTTATTATTAGACTGATTTATAAGTTTTGAAAATAAACTCATTTACGGGGCTTCATATGTTCATGGTTTCTTGCAGTCTACTTCCTGGCTTAGAAGGAAAGACAGTATCACACTAACCTTGATTTATCAATTGAGGAACTAAAGTGATTTCTGTCCCAGGAATAGAGATGGTATAAAAAACACACAATGCATGGTTATAACCTTACTTTTACTATTAAGACGTTTATGCCGTGGATATGTGTTTGGAAATACTTAAGCTATTTTAATATATCGGTATGTGACAGTACTATGTCCAAAAATGTACGATATCGATTTGACCAGCTTATCTGTCGAATATTGCGATATCTGGTGAATTTGGCAATCGAACCAGGAGTTTGGGTCCTCTCCTGTTGAAAAGAAAAAAAAAATAAGAGAAGAGAAAGACTTAGAGAGAGAGAGAGAGAGAGAGAGGAAACTATACGACGGAATGTGGTGGTGGTGGTGCTGTTGTTGTTGTTGTTGTTGGTGGTGGTGGTGGTGGTGGTGGTGAAGAGACAGGGAGGAAAGGTAGAAACGATGGAGAGAGAGATCTAGTTTGTCTCTCTATACATGGCAAGATTTGGTTCATGGTGTGTGTGTGTGTGTGTGTGTGTGTGTGTGTGTGTGTGTGTGTGTGTGTGTGTGTGTGTGTGTTTCCCACACACACACACACACACACACACACACACACACACACACACACACACACATCACCTATACACTTCTTATCTCCCTTCCTTCTTCCTTCCTTCCTTCCTTCTGTCCACCATCAACGCAATCTTCTCTCCACTTCACTTCCTCCTCCTTCTTCTTTCTCTATTCGTGACCTAGCAACTGGTGGTATGGGAGGAGGAGGAGGAAGAGAGGAGGGAGGAGGAGGAGGAGGATTGAGAGTACATGAATTGAGTAGTGAGAAAAGGGATTGGAGAGAGAGAGAGAGGAAGGGAGCCACTGTGAACTGTGTGACGCAGCTGCAAGGAGGTCACGGCCAAGGTCACCACTCTCTCTCTCTCTCTCTCTCTCTCTCTCTCTCTCTCTCTCTCTCTCTCTTGGTGTGTTTATATGTGTCTTCCGTACTGTTTTCATTCATTAATATTTCTCTCTCTCTCTCTCTCTCTCTCTCTCTCTCTCTCTCTCTCTCTCTCTCGGGTAATATTAATAAAATAACCTAGTATGGATACCACCACCACCACCACCACCACAAAGGCAACAACAGTAACAACAACTTTGGGTTTGGTGTTGAATTCCTCCTCCTCCTCCTCCTCCTCCTCCTCCTCCTCCTCCTCCTCCTCCTCCTCCTCCTCCTCCCCATGGCCACGTCATACGTAAGTGATTCACCCTCGGGCGCCCTTGTGTGTGTTCGTGAGAGAGAGAGAGAGAGAGAGAGAGAGAGAGAGAGAGAGAATTTGTTGATTTTGATGTAACTTCTTTGCATGTTATTATTATTATTATTATTATTATTATTATTATTATTATTATTATTATTATTATTATTATTATTATTTTATTGTTGTTATCATGATCATTATCGTTATCGCTCCTTATAGTGTTATTGTAGATTGTAGTTAAGATAGTGTCAAAAATAGTAATGATAGTAATACTAACCCCATAATAATAATAATAGTAATAATAATAGTAATGATAATAATAATAATAATTTTTCCTCCTCGTATTATGGAGTAATTTTTCTCAGTGTTCTTGTTCTCTGTTATGTGTGTGCTGGTGTGCTGCTGCTCTGATGCTGTTCCGGTGCTGTTCTGGTGTTGTGGTGTTGTTCTGGTGCTGTGGTGCTGTTCTGGTGTTGTTTTGGTGCTGTGGTGTTGTTCTGGTGTTGTTTTGGTGCTGTGGTGTTGTTCTGGTGTTGTGCTGGTATTGTTCTAGTGCTGTTCTGATGCTGCGGTGTTGTCATCGTGCTGTTCTATTTTTGTGGTGCTGTTCTGGTGTTGTGGTATGGTTCTGGTGTTGTTTTGTTGTTGTTCTGGTGTTGTGGTATTGTTCTGGTGTTGTTTTGGTGTTGTTCTGATGCTGTGGTGTTATAGTGCTGTTCTAATGTTGTGGTCCTGTTTCAGTGTTGTGGTGTTTTTGTGGTGCTGTGGTGTTGTTCTAGTGCTGTTCTGATGCTGTGTGTTATGGTGGTGTTGTAATGTTGTGGTCCTATTTCAGTGTTGTGGTGTTGTTCTGGTGTTCTAGTGTTGTGGTTTTGTAGTGATGGGTTGTGTGTATTGTGTTGCATCATGGCGTAGTGTTGTATAGATGGTGTGTTGTCAGTTGTGAGAGAGAATCTATTTCCTGCTGATTTTTCTCATTTTCCCTCTTGTACGTACTGATTCACCCACTTCTCTTGCCTATTTTATTTATTTCTCTCTCTCTCTCTCTCTCTCTCTCTCTCTCTCTCTCTCTCTCTCTCTCTCTCTCTCTCTCTCTCTCTCTCTCTCTCTCTCTCTCTCTCTCTCTCCGTTCCATTCCTTGACTATTTTAAGATCTTGCGTTCTGTGCTTACCTTCACCTCCCCTCTCCATCTCCCCCTCACCCATCACCCCTTGCTTCCTCTCCTCTACTCTCCCCTCTCCCTCTCCCCCCTCCCCTCTCACTCTACCTCACACCCCCATACATATCTGTTCCTGTTCTCTCTGTGTATTATTTATTTTTATCTCTTTGTGGTGGTGGTGGTGGTGGTGGTGGTGATGGTGGTGGTGGTGATGGTGGTGGTGATGATGGTGTGTCCTTGCCGCCTGGTTTGTGGATGGGAATCGTGGTGGTGGTGATGGTGGTGATGGTGAGGGGTGAGTGGACTCGGTGCTGTTGAACGCTGCCGCTTCAAGGTCACCACCACCACCACTGCCACCACCATCACCACCACCACCACCTCAGGGCTTACCAACACCACCACCACCACTGCTACTACTATCACCACTAACCTGGACACCAACTCCATCATTATCCCACACCACCACCACCACCCCCACCACCGCCACCACCTCCACCACCACCATTATGCAAACAAACAAAACATACATGGCATTTGCCTTTTTCCTCGTCGCCCTTCGACCAAACACACACACACACACACACACACACACACACACACACACACACACACACACAAACCGTCACTCGCTGCTCCTTACACCATAAGCATTGAAATCACCAGTTAGGAGGAGGAGGAGGAGGAGGAGGAGGAGAAGAAGAAGAAGAAGAAGAAGAAGAAGAAGAAGAAGAAGAAGAAGAAGAAGAAGATAGGTAGATGAGAAGTAGATAGAGTTACGTAGGAAGATAGAGAACACACACACACACACACACACACACACACACACACACACACAGAGAGAGAGAGAGAGAGAGAGAGAGAGAGAGAGAGAGAGAGAGACGTAACTATCCCAAAAATGCCTCAGTAAAACAACTCCCGGTAATGTAACAAACACACAAACAAACACACTAACACACTCCTTCCCCTCCTGACCAATGGGAGGCGAGGAAAGTGAGGTGTTTGCACGATTCGTTCCCTCATTGGCTGAACGGCTGACTTACCTCCCCCCCTCCCCCCTTTCATTCCTCCCTGGTCCCCTTTCTCCTCCTGTCTCCCCCTATCCCCTCTCTTCTCTCCTAACCCCTTGCTCTCTCTCTCTCTCTCTCTCTCTCTCTCTCTCTCTCTCTCTCTCTCTCTCTCTCTCTCTCTCTGAAACAAGTAATTTTTGTACATAAACCACTACACAATATGAGTTAGCGTTCGAGGGAGGAGGAGGAGGAGGAGGAGGAGGAGGAGGAGGAGCAATGGAGCAAGTTATTTTGTTTATCATGGAAAGGGAAAACCTGGATGTCGAGAAGAGAGAGAGAGAGAGAGAGAGAGAGAGAGAGAGAGAGAGAGAGAGAGAGAGAGAGAGAGAGAGAGAGAGAGAGAGAGAGAGAGAGGCCGCCGTCATGAACATTTAACGTTTATTTATTGGTTTGATTTTATTTTTTTGCACATTTTGTAATATTTTGTTCTCTGATCATTTATTTTCTTATTTTTCTTCTTGTCTTCTTTTCTTTTTTTTCATATTCTACGTTCTCCATCTTGTTTTCTTTCTTTTTCCCTGCATTATTTTCTTCTTTCCTATGTCTTCTCTCTTTTATCTAATTCTCTGCCATTCCCTCTTTTATCTGTCATTTTTCTTCCTATATGTCGTTTTCCCCTTTTTTTACTTTCTCTTTCTTTTTATTTGTCTTTTCTTTGCTTTTTTCCTTCTTTTCTCCTTGAGGCATTCTTTTCTTCATGTCTTCCTTTTTTTTTTTTTTAACTTTTCCTTCATTTTTCTGTGTCATCTTTCTTTTCCTGCTTCTTCCTACATGTCATTTTCTTCTTTTCCTTTCTCTTTTCTTTTTTTCTTCTTCTTTTTCCTTCTTTCCGTGTGTCTTCTGTCCTTTGATGTATAGTTTTCTTCTTCATGTCTTCCCGCCTTTTTTTACCTTGCCTTTCCTTCTTTCTATCATCTTTCTTTTCCTGTAACTTCCTTTCATTTTCATTTTCTTTCTCTTTTCCTTTTTCTTCGTCTTTTTTTGCTTCTTTTCGTGTGTCTTCTTTCCTCTTTCCCTGCTGTGTGTGTTCTTCCTTTCCTGTCAATTAACAAAACTCGTTCCGTTCCGCGAGTCCACTTTTTAAAATGGAGTGAGTGAAGGAGCTGTCAGGCAAGTGAATCTCTCTCTCTCTCTCTCTCTCTCTCTCTCTCTCTCTCTCTCTCTCTCTCTCTCTCTCTCTCTCTTGGCAGGAAAGGGTGGAAACTCTTAATTCCCGTAAACTTGACATGTTTTCCTAATGTGTGTGTGTGTGTGTGTGTGTGTGTGTGTGTGTGTGTGTGTGTGTGTGTGTGTGTGTGTGTGTGTGTGTGTGTGTGTGTGTGTGTGTGTGTGTGTGTGTGTGTGTGTGTGTGTGTGTGTGTGTGTGTGTGTGTGTGTGTGTGTGTGTGTGTGTGTGTGTGTGTGTTTGTGTGTTCATCATTGTTCTCAGTAATTATAATACAGGCCAGAGGAATGCACAACTTTCTCCTCTCTTATGTCCGTCTATCTCTATGTCTGTCTGTCTGTCTGTTTCAGGCCGTTCCTCTCCCTCCACCCCAAGCATGCAAGACTTTTCCCTATCTCATCTCTCAGTCAAATCAAATGAGTGTAATCTGATTTGATATCGTTATCTGTCCATCTTTTCCTTCTTCCTTCGTTTCCTTATCACCATTTGTCCATCCTAAGTTAATTGCAGTCCATAGCAAGCAAAACCCTATCTTATCTCGTCCCTCCTTCAGTCCTCCTTCAGCCCTCCTTCAGCCCTGCTTCAGCCATGTATACCTTCCCTTATAGTGTTTATACTGCTATTTCGCCCTCTCTCCACCTGTTAATCTCTGTGCATGATATATTCAATCCTTGCCTTTTTTCATCTCTTTTTTTTTCTCATCTCCTTTATTGATTTGCTTTTGTGATCACTTTGGTCTTCCCTTCCCTATTAATTTCTTGTATTAGGGATGATATACTTGAGGTTTCCGTGTATTTCCTGTGTATGCCGTGCCGTGTTTCCTTCCCTGCTTCTCCTTGGGCAGTGGGGGACCTTTTGTTATTGTCGTTTTTTTTTTTTTATCTTAATTTTCCCCTTCATTGGTATACAGTGAGAAGAGAAAAATGAAAGGGCAGTAGTCTTGATGGTGGTGGAGGAGGAGGAGGAGGAGGAGGAGGAGGAGGAGACAGTGGTGATGGTAGACGAGTAGAAGTGGAGGTGCAAGAGGTATAGTGGAGAGAGACAAGGCACTGGTGGTGGATGGAAAGGAAGAGGCAGTGGAGATGATGGTGATGATGGTGGTGATATCACGCTAGTGGTGGAGGAACAGAGGGAGAGGCAGTGGTGGTTATGGTGGTGGTGAAGCAGAGGACGAGGCAGTTGTGCAGGTGGTGGTGGAGCAGAAGATGAGGCAGTGGTGGTGATGGTGGTGGTGGAGCAGAGGATGAGGCAGTGGTGGTGGCGGCGGCGGCGGCGGCGGCGGTAGTGGTGGTGGTGGCTTGTGCTCGGTTGCCGTCCTGCCTCACATATTAATGAGACTCTTACCTGGTCGGGTGGGAGGTGCGGCCTGCCCAGTGTGGGCGAGGAGGAGGAGGAGGAGGAGGAGGAGGAGGAGGAGATAAGAGAGTAATGGGGTGGACTTGGGGAAGGATCAAAGGGATATATAGATAGGAGGATGAGAGTAGGATGCCTTATTGTAAGCTTCCTTGGCTCTTGTCCTTGGCCATGTGGCGGCGCGGGCGTAGGGAGGAGCAGCCAGCGAGTCGGTGTGGGCGTGGCGGTGTGGGTGTCCTGTGAACGAGGCGAGGGCGGCTGACGTGCATGGCGGGCTGGGCGGGGGGGGGATAAGGATGCCCTGATACACTACGATATCCTGATGTATTGTTATTGTTATTGTATTGTCAGCTGGTGGTGGTGGTGGTGTTGTATTGTCAGCTGGTGGTGGTGGTGTTGTATTGTCAGCTGGTGGTGGTGGTGGTGTTGTATTGTCAGCTGGTGGTGGTGGTGGTGTATTGTCAGCTGGTGGTGGTGGTGGTGTTGTATTGTCAGCTGGTGGTGGTGGTGTTGTATTGTCAGCTGGTGGTGGTGGTGGTGTTGTATTGTCAGCTGGTGGTGGTGGTGGTGTATTGTCAGCTGGTGGTGGTGGTGGTGTATTGTCAGCTGGTGGTGGTGGTGGTGTGTATTGTCAGCTGGTGGTGGTGGTGGTGTATTGTCAGCTGGTGGTGGTGGTGTTGTATTGTCAGCTGGTGGTGGTGGTGGTGTATTGTCAGCTGGTGGTGGTGGTGGTGTTGTATTGTCAGCTGGTGGTGGTGGTGGTGGTGTATTGTCAGCTGGTGGTGGTGGTGGTGTTGTATTGTCAGCTGGTGGTGGTGGTGTTGTATTGTCAGCTGGTGGTGGTGGTGTTGTATTGTCAGCTGGTGGTGGTGGTGGTGGTGTATTGTCAGCTGGTGGTGGTGGTGGTGTTGTATTGTCAGCTGGTGGTGGTGGTGGTGGTGGTGTATTGTCAGCTGGTGGTGGTGGTGGTGGTGTATTGTCAGCTGGTGGTGGTGGTGGTGTTGTATTGTCAGCTGGTGGTGGTGGTGGTGTTGTATTGTCAGCTGGTGGTGGTGGTGGTGTTGTATTGTCAGCTGGTGGTGGTGGTGGTGTTGTATTGTCAGCTGGTGGAGGTGGTGTAGACAAGAAAACAGCTAGGAAAAAAAAAGACAAAGATCGACCGAGTTTATGCGAGTTTTTCACTATTAAATGTTGAGTGTGTCCGCGTGACTCCCTTAACGAATCTCCTTGGCGTGTGTGATTGATGATGGAAAGACTGACAGGCGGAGAAAAAGTGGAGTAAAGGTGTGAACGGTAAGAATGACAAGCAGGGAGGCTGACAGATGCGTTGACAGATAAATAGAATGGTAACAGGAAGTATGACAGACAGAGAGACATGCAGACTGACAGACGGGGAAAAAGATGGAGTAAAGATGGGAACGGGGAGAGTGACAAGCAGGGAGAATGATAGATACGTTGACAGATAAATAGAATGGTAACAGAAAGACATGCAGACTGACAGGATAGCTGGATTGAAAGACAGGCAGGCATACGGATACACAAACAGACAGATGGATATATATTTTTTTTTATGCCCTGACCTTTATCGCCTGTAGGTAACTTGTAATCACCTAGAGCTTGGGTATCATGGTGACACGTAGGTAACTTTAAACCACTCGACAAATGACAAGGTTTCAAGGCCGTATTTGGTGGGTTTCGAACCTACGCTTGGACTTATACCCGATCCCACGCCCACCACCTTATCCACTACGCCACCGCATTCTCTTGTTCTTGTTAGTGAAAAAAAAAATATAGACAAATACACGACGAAACTTAAAAAAAAAATCATGTAAACGAGAATAAACGAAAAAAAAAGAATGACACCCTCGTATCCTGTTATTCTTATTTTTATTTTATTTTCCCCCTGCAAATCCGGGGAAGGACGAACAATGAAGGCTCGAGAGGGAAAAAATATACATCGACACGTGTTAAAAAGCGAGAAATGAAAAAAATAGAGAACAGAGAGAGAGTAGGAAAAAAGTTGTAAGGGATGATTGACCTAAGAACAAGAGGAAGAGGAGGAGGCGGATAAGCAGGATAAAGAAGGAAGAGGAGAACAAAATGATAATGCGAATAAGGAATATAGTAGATATAAGAAATAGGAGGTGAAGAATAAGCAAAATGAACAAGGGAGAGGAGGAAGAATGAAAGGAAGAACAAAAAATAAGATGAACAAGAATAATAATGATAAGAAAAAAAAAAGAAGTGGAGCAACGGATGAGAAAGATCAATAACAATGGCAGAAAATGAAGCATGACGAAGGGGGACGAAGGAAAGAATGACAAAGATGGGAATAAGAGGAAGAGAGAAGAAAAACAAAACTCACGGACGAAGGAAAAAAAGAATAAAGGACCATAATAGCAATAATAAAGAAAGAATGATAACAGGATGAGAGAAAAAAAAAACTAAATAAATCCGCAGGAAATAGAAAAAATGCAATCACGTGACACCACCACCACCACCACCACCACCACCCAACAACAACAACAACAACAACAACAACAACAATGAACCAAAATAACTTTCTTGAAAATTAACCAAAGAAGTGAAGGAGGAGGAGGAGGAGGAGGAGGAGGAGGAGCCAGATTGGAGAGTAAAGAGAAGTAAGATGAGCTAAAAGAAGTATGGCCTTGACAGAAGAGGCAGGCACTGAGAGAGAGAGAGAGAGAGAGAGAGAGAGAGAGAGAGGATATCTTTTTTTACTTGCTTCATGTTCCTTGTGACATGATAGGCAGACACTCTCTCTCTCTCTCTCTCTCTCTCTCTCTCTCTCAGGGCGGGGCGGGATTGAGTGCCACTTGGACTAGGACGAGACTGTGTGTGTGTGTGTGTGTGTGTGTGTGTGTGTGTGTGTGTGTGTGTGTGTGTGTGTCAGAGCGTACCCAAGGTGACGCCCTAAGCCAGCCCTGCATGTCATCGCGTCACACTAGCGTGGGGTGAGAGGCCGCACACGCACGTGACGGAAAGGGTGGGGAGGGCGGAGGGGTGACAGTGGGAAGGAAGGGAGTGACGGAAGGAAGGAAGGAAGGGAAGGGGGAGTGTGCGTGTGTGTGTGTGTGTGTGTCTCGTGAGGTATGCACTGATTGTCATCTTCCGTGGGGGAGGAAAGGAAGAGGAAGGAAAGACAGAGAGAGAGAGAGAGAGAGAGAGAGAGAGAGAGAGAGAGAGAGAGAGATGGGGCAGGGGAGTAAAAGTGTTAATTATGACTTATTATTTCCAGACTCATGCGAAACTCTCTCTCTCTCTCTCTCTCTCTCTCTCTCTCGTGGGTATGTTGCTAAACATAATAATTTTCCCGCTCGAATTGTATCAGCCTTTGACCGACCTTCACACACACACACACACACACACACACACACACACACACACACACACACACACACGTCCCCAATGCTTCGTTTAATGCCTGCTGTGTTCTTTAAGTCACACACACACAGCAGCGAGACGAGTTAAGGCGGGGAGAGGAAGAAGTGGAGGAAGTGGAGGAAAGGATTTGGAGAGGGAGAGCATTTGGGGCGCTGGGACACGAGTGGCTGAGGTGGAGAGGGAATGGAGGTGGAATGGAGGTGAAAGCGGGGTATGTCAGGCCACGATAACAGAGTGGGTAGGGGGAGGGATGGGGCTGGTAAGGTGACACTGGGCGGGGTGCAGTCGGGTCGAAGTGCAGTCGTGGCGGGGCGCGGCTCGGCGGGTCACGGGGCCATGGTCGGTGCCTCTCAGAGCGGCCTTCGGGACGGGGCGGGGCTGGGCTGGGCACTCTGGAGAAGGGCGGGTCATTAAGCTGTTTGTTTCTAATTGTAGTCATGCAAAATCTGTTTTTCGTCTTGCCTCAAAATTTCGTCAGCGAAAAAGAAGAAAAGGTAAAAATTTAACTGGATATGCTTTTACTGTGTTATCACAGACAGATTCATAGTCCATTGAATCAGCGACAGTTTTTTTTCCTTCTTCCTAATCTATCTTTACTTCGTGTCTCCCTGACAACTGAGCGTCGCTCCTCCATTCCTTCTCCAAGGCTCTTAACTTGAGCTTGCGCCGATCATTCAGCGCTGGATGATTCAGGGGTTGTTCCTCTTTTTCCTACTCCTTGTGGCTATTATAAGCATACTATTGAAATACTTCGTTATGATATTTTCTTTGTCCTCTCTGGCCTTGACTCTCATAAGGCTTGTGGCCCTGATGGAGCCCCGCCCAACCTTCTCCGTAATTGTGCTTTTGTGCTCGCTGCTCGCCTAGTCAAACCTTTATCAGTGTGTCTCTATTAGCAGCAACCCTTCATTCTTGCTGGAGGTCTGCCTTCATTCCTTGTTCCTGAGAAAGGTAACTCACTTCAGCCCTTCAAACTATTGCTGTTCTCTGTCTTTCACTTCCTGTCTTTCTGAAACCTTCCACAGAACGATTCTTAGGTGTCTATCTAGCCTTAATCTTTCCAGTCATCAGCGTAGATTCCCTAGATGATAATGTACTGGCGACCGTCCAGCTTCCTTGCCTAAACCTTGGTCATGCTCTCTTATATGGCAGCAGTGTTCAGTCTTTGCTCCATTAGGCAAAATGAATCCCCAAGCTTTACCGCCAGATTAACTCAACTCCGCCTCCTTTAGCTGTCTCCCTGTCTTCCTCTCTTCTCCTATGTCTGGTCACTGATCTGCTCAACTGCCTAACACCCCCTGTGGCTTCACTTCAGACTTTCATCGTAATCTCACACGTGTTCTTTTCTATAACCCTCACTAATGCAAGCGGTGTGTGTGTGTGTGTGTGTGTGTGTGTGTGTGTGTGTGTGTGTGTGTGTGTGTGTGTGTGTGTGTGTGTGTGTGTGTGTGTGTGTGTGTGTGTGTGTGTGTGTGTGTGTGTGTGTGTGTGTGTGTGACATAATTCACTAATCGCCTTATCTCAAGTCTCCTTCAGTGTTTCTCTTTCTTGCTTTCTTGCCCTTGATGCATTAAAGTCATGTGTGTGTGTGTGTGTGTGTGTGTGTGTGTGTGTGTGTGTGTGTGTGTGTGTGTGTGTGTGTGTGTGTGTGTGTGTGTGTGTGTGTGTGTGTGTGTGTGTGTGTCGTGAGTCGCACAGCAGCGTTACATAACCTCCACGGAATGTTCTTTGTACGTACCACACACACACACACACACACACACACACACACACACACACACACACACACACACACACACACTCTCTCTCTCTCTCTCTCTCTCTCTCTCTCTCTCTCTCTCTCTCTCTCTTCATCGACTTGCTATTTTGGACGTGCTTTCTTTCTTTCTTTCCTTCTTTCTTTCTTTCTTTCTTTCTTTCTTTCTTTTTCAGTTAACTTTTTTTCTTCTTAATTCCCCGTTTTCGTTTGACCTCAATATGTATCAATGTGTGTGTGTGTGTGTGTGTGTGTGTGTGTGTGTGTGTGTGTGAGGACACATAAATAACTTCTCATCGTTTTAAATCGCTTTCAGTGCAATAAGTGAACTGTAAGGCGGCTTGCTAGACAGACGCGTGACAAATTGATAAGCTAACGGAGCGAGTGAGCTACATGCATAGACTCGTATTCTCAAACACTTCAGCTTCATCTAAATTTACGTGATTTTTTAAGATGTTTTTAGGATTCTAGAGGCAGATTGACAACATTTCCACGTTATTAACAGGAGAGACACTATAGTAAACCCTGCTAATCATTCTGTGGCTTTGGTAAATAGTTGTGATGAGAGAGCAAAGCGTTTCTGAATATGAGCTCTTGACGCACTTGTGACTGAAAGATGTAGGTGTAACGGGTGTAGAAATGCTAAGAATGGAAGTCGCTGGGGAAGACGGAAGGGGTAGGAACGAATGAAGGAGACTCATAAAGCAACGCCACACCTCGGGGAAACAGGGAAAAGAAAAAAGGAAAACAGTGGAACCATGCGTGCTTTGGGGTCCGAGGGGTCTCCAAGCGCACGGGTTCGAATCCTGTCCACGGTCCGAGTGTAGGTTGGGCTTCCTTACTCGGGGCAACGGTTTCCTAGCGGGTGGGCTTTGAGATAGGAGATACCCTAAAAAGTATCCCCTTTAACCCATAAATTCCCGTGAAAACCCCACATGGTATAAAAAAAAAAATAACTAAGAGAGGGAGGTAGAGAGGGAAAGTGGTGTGAAGAGCTAACCTAACCTAACGTTGCCTTGCCTTACCTTACCTTACCTTACCTTGCCTTACCTTGCCTTGCCTTGCCTTGCCCTGCCTTACCTTACCTTACCTTACCTTGCCTTACCTTGCCTTGCCTTACCTTACCTTACCTAACCAAACTGAACCCATTAATTAATGCAGTGATTATAGCCAGGCAGTAGTTCGTCCGTCACCTGCTGATCAAAGTATAGAATGACTTAGTATAATATTAAACGCCGAAGTTGATGGATTGATCGAGATGGATCAGTGTTTGAGAAAAGAGTTACTGTTTGGCATGCTACATTTGTCTTTCGTGGTGAGGGTGGTGGTGGTGGTGGTGGTAGTAGTAGTGGTGGTGGTGGTGTATACCGTTCAAGCTGCTGTGATTAGGGGGATTGGAAAGGAAAGATGAGAGAGAGAGAGAGAGAGAGAGAGAGAGAGAGAGAGAGAGAGAGAGAGAGAGAGAGAGAGAGAGAGATAAATAAGTAAGGAGACACGTAAGAGGAAAAGGGGGTGAAGAGGAAAACACGGAGGAAAGAAGGAAAGAGGAGGGGAAAAGAGGATGGAGGGAATTGTGTAAAGGAGGAGGAGGAGGAGGAGGAGGAGGAGGAGGAGATGGTAGAGGAGTTATGTGAAGGAGAAAGTCTAAAGATGGCAACAAAGTATTATGGTGATGATGGTGGTAGTGGTGATGATGGTTGATGGTAGTGGTGGTGGTGGTGCTGGTGGTGGTGAGGCAGGTGCAGTCAGCTTCACACACACACACACACACACACACACACACACACACACACACACACTGTAAGTCAGGCTTCCTTTGGTTCATTTGTTTGTTCAGTTCTGCTCGCCCGCCTCGACGTGATCTGGCTCTCTCTCTCTCTCTCTCTCTCTCTCTCTCTCTCTCTCTCTCTCTCTCTCTCTCTCTCTCTCTCTCTCTCTCTCTAACATTTCGCTCGCCATATCTCCATCACGGTGGCGAAATGGTGATGGTAGTGGTGGTAAAAGTGAAGGTGGAGGTGGTGGTGGTGTGGTGGTGATGGTGGCGGTGATGATGGTGGTGATGCGGTAGAAGTGATGACATTGGTATAGCCTATAGATGTAGTGGTGACGAGTAGAGAGAGAGAGAGAGAGAGAGAGAGAGAGAGAGAGAGAGAGAGCATAATCTCACATTTTTCCCCCAAACTATAGAAGCGAGAGGCGTGATAGCGTGGGTGGGAGTGCGGTCTCGCGTGGGCGGAGGAGGAGGAGGGGAGTGTCTGGGGGATTCTGGGAAGGCAGGAGGGGCGGAGGTGTGAAGGGGCGGGGGGGAAGGGAAGGGAAGGGCGGGCAGAGATAACCTTAGGGCGGGAAGGAGCAAGGGCGAAGGGGAGGGGCATTTAACACGCCTCAAAGACTTGCTTCCAAAGACTTCGTGTCCCTCATCGCTTCCTCTTATCTCACTCCTTGCCTCCTCCTCCTCCTCCTCCTCCTTCTATTCCTTCCTGCCTCGCCTGCTTCTCATTCTTTCCCTCCCTTCCTTCTCTCCTTCCCTTCCTTCTCTCTCTCTCTCTCTCTCTCTCTCTCTCTCTCTCTCTCTCTCTCTCTCTCTCTCTCTCTCCTTCCTCATGTGTTATTGCCTTTACTCATGCTCTTTCCCAGATTCTCTCTCTCTCTCTCTCTCTCTCTCTCTCTCTCTCTCTCTCTCTCTCTCTCTCTCTCTCTCTCTCTCTCTCTCTCTCTGTGTGTGTGTGTGTGTGTGTGTGTGTGTGTGTGTGTGTGTGTGTGTGTGTGTGTGTTTCCACTAATTGTAATATATTTCTTATTCTCTTTAATTAATGTAAATATTGTTATCTCTTCCTCCTCCTTCTCCGCCCCCCTCAATCCCCACCACCACCACCACCACCACCACCACCACCACCACCACCACCACCACCTCCTCCTCCTCCTCCTCCTCCTCCTCCATATCATTATAATCTTTAGCATACCTCTTATTCTTATCACAATGAAGTAATACCCATTTGTGTGTGTGTGTGTGTGTGTAATTCACTGTTTGATCTGCTGCAGTCTCTGACGAGACAGCCAGACGTTACCCTACGGAACGAGCTCAGAACTCATTATTTCCGATCTTCGGATAGGTCTGAGACCAGGCACACACCACACACCGGGACAACAAGGTCACAACTCCTCGATTTACATCCCGTACCTACTCACTGCTAGGTGAACAGGGGCTACACGTGAAAGGAGACACACCCAAATATCTCCACCCGGCCGGGGAATCGAACCCCGGTCCTCTGGCTTGTGAAGCCAGCGCTCTAACCACTGAGCTACCGGGCCGTGTGTGTGTGTGTGTGTGTGTGTGTGTGTGTGTGTGTGTGTGTGTGTGTATGTGGAATGGAGTAGCAGGTAGACAGTAAATGGCATAGATGGGGCTGTGTAGGGCTGGTAGATGAAGATGGTCTGATAGTAGCAGTGGTAGTGGCAGAGGAAGAGGAGGAGGAGGAGGAGGAGGAAGAGGAGGAAGAGGAAGACGAGGAGAGCGGATGTAGCAGAGGAATTAAGCGTCACTATCATCATCATTATAACTTGTGGTAGAGTG
>NC_059304.1:22433674-22436174 GCF_017591435.1 Portunus trituberculatus
TCAGCGCCTCAGGCTTGGGGGAAGACCCCGCGTGGCGTGGCGTGGCCCTGGAAAGGTGACCGAGTCTGGCTAGGAAGGCAGTGAGCGAGAAGCCAGGACAGTCCAGGCGTGGAGTGCCCCGCCCCCCGGAATGTTGACTCGTCTGCTGGTGACACAGCCTCCTGACGTGACGGCCGCTCTGGGGAACGAGGGGCGGTGTCCGCGAGACACGCAGGATGAGAGAGAGAGAGAGAGAGAGAGAGAAAGTGGGGAGGGGTGGAGGAGGAGGAGGGGCAGTAGTAGTCAGGCGGGTGCGGCTCCCAAGGTTGTGCCCTCAGTGAGCGGTCATCATGTGTATACCACTGGCGGAAGTAATGGTCTTATTTTTGTACACACACACACACACACACACACACACACACACACACACACACACACACACACACATCGAAAATATACGTGTACGTAAATGGAGGTGATAAAAACACAAGTCCAGAAAAGGAAATGAATCAATACGGAAGGAGATGAAGGGAGGGAGGGAGGAGGAGGAGCACCAGGAATGGAAAACAAAAATTATTAAGGAAAATACATCCTTGTTTTGTCCCTGTGCAATAACTGAACCATTCTTTCCCTATTCTTGAGACAGTTTCATTAAGACATCTTTCCACCATCAACGCCTCTCCCCCCTCCCTCTCTGTCTCCTGCTGCTGCTGCTGCTGCTGCTTCACAAGGCCACCTAATGGAATGTAAAACCAAGGCCCCGGTGCTTCTGGTCCTGTTTGAGCGAGGCGGCCATTCCTTTACCTGGAGAGAGAGAGAGAGAGAGAGAGAGAGAGAGAAGGGCAGGTGAGGGAAGGTGATAGTGCATGTTAAGATGAATTGCGTTGCAGTTGAGCGGTGTGACGGGAAGGGAGAGAGAGAGAGAGGGAGAGTGAGGAGCAAAGAGCAGGGGACCATGTGGTGAGAGAGAGAGAGAGGGGAAAGGGAAATCTTGGGGTCTCGCCACCTAAAGGTAAACAAACCGTCGTGATTGTGTCGTGTTGTGCCGATCGGTCCTGTTTCTCTCTCCCTCCCTCTCTCCTCCACTCTTTCCTTCACTCTTCCCACTCTTTCCTTCAACTCTTCCCTCCACTCTTCCCTCCCTCTCTCCTCCACTCTTCCCTCCACTCTTTCTTCCATTCTTTTCTCCACTCTTCCTTTTCCATTACTTAGCGTTATGTATTCCTTCCCATCTCTCTCTCTCTCTCTCTCTCTCTCTCTCTCTCTCTCTCTCTCTCTCTCTCTCTCTCTCTCTCTCTCTCTCCTTCCTTCCTTCATTTCTTTCCTCCTTCTCTCCTTTCCGCCATCTGGCCAAATAATATTTCCTCTTTTCTTCATCTTCTCATGCCCTCACTTCCTGTCTCTCAGCTGTTACTTCTTCTCCTCCTCCTCCTCCTCCTCCTCCTCCTCCTCCTCCTCCTCCTCCTCCTCCTCCTCCTCCTCCTCCTCCTCCCTCTAATTATGTATCAAGTAGTTTTTTCATCTTCTATCGATAACTAAGTGGACTAGAGAGAGAGAGAGAGAGAGAGAGAGTTCAAATGGTAGAGTCAGCCTCGAATGGGTAAATAATTGCGAGAGGAAGGGGAGGAGAAGGAGGAGGAGGAGGAGGGAAGGAGGCAGTAAAAGGTTGCGTGTGAGGGATGGAAAAGAGAGAGAGAGAGAGAGAGAGAGAGAGAGAGAGAAGGGACACAAGGAGTAGCTACAGAAACCACTATTGTAACTTCCGGTGCTGAACCAGACATAACCCTCCTCCTCCTCCTCCTCCTCCTCCTCCTCCTCCTCCTCCTCCTCCTCCTCCTCCTCCTTCCATCCTTCCTTCCATCCTTCCCTTCACTTCCACTGCCGACCACAAGACCTTCTTTCTTCCTAGTCCCACGGGTTTGCTGGTGGAATAAATTGACAGACAGACACACAGACATAAATAAACCAGCTTAGGTGAACACTAATTGACAGATAGACAGATGAGACACAAGTTTATAGGTAAGATTGAGTGGTAGATGGATTGACAGGTAGACAGTTAGACAGGTATGCAAATAGATGGACAGGTGAGCAAAGGTGTTGATGTATAGGTAAATATTTTGAGCAGTAGACGTTTAGATAGTTATAGTCAAATCTCGGTCTGAACAGTGTCCCAGGGAATGCGTGGCTGTCAGATATCGAGGGAAACCTTAAGCTGTCCTGGTAGTAAGTGTGTGGATCAAGAGAAAACAAATGCCTTTCACCTAAAATCAATACCAATAAGCCACATGTTTTGAACCCATGAGCCACTTTAGAGTAGACAGGCTATAGTTACACAGACTGACAGGTGCATGGACTGGCAGATGGACGGACAGACAGGATAAGGGTAAACATCGGAAGAGGAAGTGAGAGATAGCAATTAAAAACATTAGTATATTGTGTTTCCAGGTGAGACAGATGATTAAAACATTTTGGTACCTCTCTCTCTCTCTCTCTCTCTCTCTCTCTCTCTCTCTCTCTCTCT
>NC_059304.1:22438674-22441174 GCF_017591435.1 Portunus trituberculatus
GCCGTGTTGTTGTAGTTGTTGTTGTTGTTGTTGTTGTTGTTGTTGTTGTTGTTGTTGCTGCTGCTGTTAATGGTGGTGGTATATTTCGAGGACGCAGCTACCATGACAACCGCCCACGCCCTCCTCCTCCTCCTCCTCCTGCTGCTCCTCCTCCTCCTCCTCCTCCTCCTCCTCCTCCTCCTCCTCCTCCTCCTCCTCCTCCTCCTCCTCCTCCTCCTCCTCCTCCTCCTCCTCCTCCTCCTCCTCCTCCTCCTCCTCCTCCTCCTCTCCCTCCTCCCTTTCCTCCTCTTGAATGAGGCATTTAAGGGATGTGTTTGATGCATATTACCCTGGAGAAAACAAGTTGTGCGCCCCCGCTCCCACACACACACACACACACACACACACACACACACACACACACACACACACACACACACACACAGAGCTGTAGGGAGGGAAGGTAAAGGTTATGGAGAACAGTCGTGTGTGTGTGTGTGTGTGTGTGTGCGTGCGTGCGTGCGTGCTATGGGAATATCGTGTATGTATATCTATTTACACTCGTTTTTTATGTATACATCATGTAGGTGTATTAAGTGACCTTCTCCACTTACAGAGAATAAAGCAGGTTAAATATATCTTGGAAAACTGAAAAGGAAATCATCATTGAAGGAATATAAAAAGAAAGAAAAGAAAAGAACAAAAAAAAATAGAGGTGATACTAACAATACGTACGAAGTGGAAAAAGAGGAAGATAAGGATAGCAGCATAATAAGGAAGGCAAGGAACAATACTGAACGAAGACAAGCTCATGATAATATTGGCAAGCATGATGGCTGAGTGCTGCTGATTGTGCTGTGCTGTGCTGCGCTGCGTTGTGCTGCGTGACACCCCCTTACCCTACACACACACACACACACACACACACACACACACACACACACACACACACACACACACACACACACACTAACACATATATTTCTAAGGTAAGGAATTTTTTCTAACTACTACTACTACTACTACTACTACTACTACTACTACTACTACTACTACTACTACTACTATCACCACCACTGCTCACACACGACACCCAGAACATACACCACCACCACCACCACAATGATTATGATCAAGAAAGAGAAGCCTGTTATGTCCGTGTCATCCATCATCCACGGATCTCAACAGCGGCCTTGGACTCCAGGTGTGTATGGCTGCCACTCCACCATCCACCAATCCATCGCACGACCATCAATCAGCTAACTTAACTAACCTAAGCTAACCTAACTTAACCATCCTTTCCTTGCTTCATCTCTGTCTTTCCACCAGCTGCTCATCCACGCTTTGCACAACCCATCCATCCATCCATCCATCCATCCATCCATATTATGCCTTAATATCCACGCACTCCTTTATTCTATTTTATTTATTTGTTGATTTTTTCCAGTTTTCTCGGTTTATTAAAGCAAATAGCTGTGTTATCCCTTTCGTTTCGTCCCCTTCCCTTCAATCTCTTCAATCTTCCATCGGGACACCCCTTCTTCATCTTCCCTTCACCTTCCTTCTCTATTGATCTTTCCCACCCATCCTTCCCTGCCTCCCTATCCCTCCCATTCTTCACATTCATACCCTAATATCGTTCCTACCTCCTCCCATTCTTCTGTCCCTTCAACCTTTTCTTTCCCCAAACCTTTCCCAATGCAGCCAGGTAGATATGTCCTCCTCCTCCTCCTCCTCCTCCTCCTCTTGTTGTTACCTGTTCCGTTATTTCACTGTCATCTGTCACTCAGTTTGTCATTCACATCTCTTGTCCTCTCTCTCTCTCTCTCTCTCTCTCTCTCTCTCTCTCTCTCTCTCTCTCTCTCTCTCTCTCTCTCTCTCTCTCTCTCTCTCTCTCTCTAGTTCCCCTTTATCTGGCCTCGAGACCTGCCCCACTTCTGTATTTATTTGATGCTGCCGTGCCATTCTCTCTCTCTCTCTCTCTCTCTCTCTCTCTCTCTCTCTCTCTCTCTCTCTCTCTCTCTCTCTCTCTCTCTCTCTCTCTCTCTCTCTCTCATATCCAAAAAGTGTATATCTTCACGTGTATGTTAGCAGAGGAAGGAGGAGGAGGAGGAGGAGGTCTTAAAGTTATATCCAGTTTGTTTATTCGTGACTGCAATTATTAAGTACAACAAACGGCGAATACAATGACCTGACCTGTTTATTTGTAAGAGTGTATTGCAGCAGTTAAGAAGAATGCAATGTGGAGTCACTTGTAGATTGGCAGATATCCTGGAGGAGGAGGAGGAGGAGGAGGAGGAGCAGAAATGAGGAAGGTTTGCGTATTATAGGAAGGAAATAGTAATAGTAGTAGTGGTGGTGGTGGTGGTGGTAATAGTAGTAGTAGTTGTTGTAGTAATAGTAGTAGTAGTAGTAGGAGGAGGAGGAGAAAGAAGAAGAAGAAGAAGAAGATGATTGCGCGGTGGTGGTGGTGGTGGCGGCGAGGATAAGGAGGGAATGAGTCGGCCTAACAACACACACA
>NC_059304.1:22448674-22468674 GCF_017591435.1 Portunus trituberculatus
AGCCATGATGAGAGAGTGGTCACGTGGACAGGATGTAAATCGTGTGTGTGTGTGTGTGTGTGTGTGTGTGTGTGTGTGTAAAAATTTAATTTAGAACAAGAGAACGTATGATTCCAGAGAGAGAGAGAGAGAGAGAGAGAGCGTATCATAGCACATTATACGATGAGGTGAAGCGATCATGTCAATCCTTGGCTTAGCAGGCGGGTTGAACAAGGAGGAGCAAGACGTTATTAAAGTGACCACAAGGCTACACGTAAAGCATTGTAGTGGACGTAAGGGAATGAGAAAGTGACACCAGCCCGCCACCTGTACAAGCAGTAGTAAACATGACCAGTAACAGTAGGAGGAAGAGGAGGAGGAGGAATATTAGGATTAAGAATAGGACGCGTGAACTCCTTCATTTAACACTTGCCTTGCCTAGCGCGGGGGACAAAACAGCCTGGCGGAGGGAGGGGGACGGAGTGAGGGATGGGGATGGGGACGCAGGGAGAGGAAGGGGATGAAGGTCTCTGAGCCACGCTGATGTTTTACGGCCGAACCAGGTTTTTGCATCAGCGCCCGACAACATTGAGTGGAGGCGGCCGCGTGGTGGAATGCATAGTGCGGGGCAGTGAGAGAGAGAGAGAGAGAGAGAGAGAGAGAGAGAGAGAGGTATTATAGCGGCGTAGAGATACAAAGGGAGGTGGAGGGAATAGTTGAGTGAATTTTGGAGGTTAAGAGCTGTTATAGGAGACAAAGGAAGGTTTAGGTGTTACAGTAGCGTTAAGGTGCAAGAAGGGAAGCCTCGGTGAGTGAATGTATGTTTGAGGTAGAGGCGGTGTAGCGGCGTGAAGACATGAGAAGAGGGAGTTGAAGGGTGTGTGTTTGGCGAGCGAGTGGATCCTGACCCTTCATGCCACTGGAAGGGTAACTGTTGAGAAGAGCGGGAAGAAGGACGGGCCGTGAATGAGAGAGATATGGAACAATCACCTGAGGATGAAGGACAGGAATTGTATCGTGAAATAAGTACCACTCTATATAATCATCTCCTTATCCTCTTCCTCCTCCTCCTCCTCCTCCGGTTTTAGCTTGGAATTTTAATACACACACACACACACACACACACACACACACACACACACACACAGAATAGGAGGCTGAGGATGCGTTGGAGACAATGGCAGGATAGAGAAAGACGCTGTCTGCTGGTGTGGTAACGGTGAGGCGCCCCTGTCAAGGTCCACACACACACACACACACACACACACACACACACACACACCGAGAAATAGAAAAAAAAATACTTAACAATGAAGAGGGAACTGTCTTAGAAGATGGAATGAGGAGTGTGAAGAAGGGAGGGATAATAATGGGGATGAGTGTGAAGGGAGTTGGATATCTGGAGCGGAGGGAGGGACTAGGAGTGAGTGAGGGAGGGAGCACAGAGGAAGAGAGGGGAAAGGAGAGGGAAGGAGGGGGACTTGCTGCCGCCCCCAAGGTCTCCCAGTTACTTACTCGCTAGCATTGTTCCATGATGACAGGAGGCGGTGGTGTGGCCTTCCGCTCGCCCCTTCGTCGCCTCCGTCACCTTCTACTTGATTACTCTGGGAAGAATAATGGCTCGCGGAACCTTGCTAACTACGTAATGAGTCAGACCTCGAGACTCTCAGGGTTGCAAGGCGCGTTTTCCCACTTGGGAGAGAAAAAGACGAAAAAAACTGCGAGGTTGAAGACTTCGAAGATGTAAAGCCGTGGTTGGCATTAAGAACTAAAAATACACGTTGAAAACTGGATCAACGCGACGAACACGACACAGAGAGAGAGAGAGAGAGAGAGAGAGAAACGGTAAATATTGTAACACGTATTACTTTTCCACGGATGATATCAAGGAGAGTCGAAGGTCGTGTGTGTGTGTGTGTGTGTGTGTGTGTGTGCAGCAGCGTGTAACAAAGAGATAGTGAGATTAGCAGGGCCCGCGGTGGGTGAGTTGAGGTCGACCTTGGAGATGTGAAAATTGTCGAACACCGGATACGGACTTGCATCACCCACGGCCAAGGGAATTCTGCTTGAACTGACTGACGCAAGCATCCCGCGCGACCTAGAACCTTCCCCCGGCGTGCTAATGTGGCAGGCTGCCCTTTGTATCCCATTGCCTCACGCCCGTCCCTAATGATCAACACTGCTTTGGGCTCAGAGAAACCAAAGCACAGTCATGTCCATCGCCCTTTGGTAAATACATGCGTACGCGGTATTCAGCTTTTTGTTCTGTAATAACCTAATTCCTCGGAGCCCTTGGCCTGTCATGGTGTAAATAACTGACATAAATACACAATCAAGGATGAAAGTATGCAGTCGTACTTAGAGAAGTGCTTGACTTGCGGGGAATATAAATTATATAAATGGGTCTTTCTTGTAGTGGTGATGGTAGGGGGAGGGGTTCACTGGAGGGGACAGCCAGGCACGGGTCTTGTGACGGAGGGAGGAAGAGAGTGCATGGCTGGGACTGTCCTATGTGATCCTTGGTATGTTTGTAACTCTCCTCCTCGAAGACTTACTCATGTTTCTCTCTCTCTCTCTCTCTCTCTCTCTCTCTCTCTCTCTCTCTCTCTCTCTGTGATGTGTGGTTGACCCGTCCCCAGCACATCATCTTCCATCACCTGACTGTCTCCTGCCAACAGGTGTGGATATCGGCATGTCCGGCTCCCTGGATCGCCAGTCCCCCCTCAGCGTGGCGCCAGACACCGTGTCCCTCCTTTCCCCTGCGCCCAGCTTCTCCAATGCCAATGGTGGACCGGCATCGCCCAGGTAAACACACACACACACACACACACACACACACACACACACACACACACACACACACACACACACACACACACACTGAAAATAAATATAGTTATTAAAGATAAATAAATAGAAATGAAGATAAACAAATATAATAAATAAATAGATAATGGTTCTTTCCTCATTTACAGACAGTCAGTTTTGCTAATAGGTATCCCTTAAAACTTCCATTATCGTTAAACCTGGGAATTTTTCTGTACTACAAGTTACAACAGCCTAAGTATGTTTATTGATTGATGCTTTGTTTGTTTTGTGCGTGATATGGTGCAGTGCATTGTATTATAAGGTGTGCAGGACAGGCTGAGAAGGCACACAGGTTTGGTTAAGTTTGGTGCCTTGTGGGAAATGTACAGGTTTTGTTGTATGTTGCAAAGTCACCATCACCATGCACTGTGTCACGAGGCATTGACTGGAGAGTTGTGACAGGATGCAGGAACACGAGTCAAGGCAGTGGTGGCCGTCAGGTTCCTCGTGGTTCTTCCTGTCGGTTAAGGCTCATCTTTGGCCTGTCATTTTTGGGTTCAGTTCCTGCTCACTTCCACCTATGATATTTGTATAGATTAAAGTCTTACTGTTATAATGGGGAATGCACATCTGCATTTTATTGCATATAACATTACTATGTCTTTAAAATCTTGTTTTTGCAAATTTCATTGCCATTTTGATCATGGTCTATTTGAATTACTGTTTAGGAAGTATCATAGTAATATCTTTGTATCTTTGCAGCATATCAACATCTCCCTTCACCATTGGCTCAAGCAACACCACTGGCTTGAGCACCTCCCCCACCCAGTACCCCCCAAGCCACCCACTGTCTGGCTCCAAGCACCTCTGCTCCATATGTGGTGACCGGGCCTCAGGCAAACACTATGGCGTGTACAGGTGGGCACTGCTACACCTACTTCTTATCTTTCTCCTAATATTACTTCTGCCACTCTTCTTACTTGTTGGTATTATACTATGTACTACTCTTCCATTACCAAGATTATTTCCTACAATTATTGTGGATATTCAAGAATTAAAACCAAATGTCAGCCACTTTCATAATGAGATTCATGTGTTGTAGTATGCTATGAAATATATTTATTACAAACCCATAATTAAAACAAAAGTTTCCACTCAATGATATTTCAACCTATTCTCTGCTGCTGAACAGGAGAGCCCCAGCAGGAAGGGAGACAAATCCAAGTGATCTTTCTGCTGGGTGTGCTATTTGTACCACTGACCTTTCAATTTTGAGTCTGGCACACTAACGATTTTGTGTGTGTATACTATGTATACTCCATTACAGAGAACATTTTGTCTTTTTACTAGCTTAAATAACCTGACATAAAATGACAACCTGAAGGTGCCATTTTTCTTAAATTTTCTGGTCATTAAGTGTGCAGCAAGTAATACTTCTATGTTGTAGTTTGTCAGTACTGATTGAGGTGTATCTACAGTTGTGAAGGGTGCAAGGGATTCTTCAAGCGGACAGTGCGCAAGGACCTGACGTACGCATGTCGGGAAGAGAGATCATGCACCATCGACAAGAGACAGAGGAACCGTTGCCAGTATTGCCGGTACCAGAAGTGCTTGTCCATGGGGATGAAGAGAGAAGCGGTCCAGGTAGGGGCAGTAGAGGTGGGCTTCCTTGTTCTGCCGTGGGCAGGCATCAATCCCTTTTTGTTGCATGCATGACTTGTGCATACCCCACCCACCTGCACATGGTACATGGGGAGTCATCACCTCACCAGTCACTCATTGACGATAAACATCAAAATGATTAATAATATTTGCAAACAAGAACTCTCCATGTACTATTATATTGTAACAGTCAAGTTCCATCACCTCTGTCATTGAAGGTATCATAATGTGGCAGAAAATTATCAGTCTTAGCATTTTCAGCAAATCAAATTATTAGTTACTTGACTCATTACTTGTCTGGCAATGCCACTGGTGCCAAGACTTGACTGTGGCGGTGTTGTATTGGCGGCAGTGTGTGAGACGTTTCCTCAATGGCTTGTGATTTTTCAGGAGGAGCGTCAGAGGACAAAAGGCGACAAAGGAGATGGAGACACAGAATCCTCCTGCGGCGCCATCTCAGACATGCCCATCGCCAGCATTCGTGAGGCCGAGCTCAGTGTGGACCCCATTGATGAGCAGCCACTGGACCAAGGGGTGAGGTCTCACAACCTTTGTCAAGTTCCACTCGCAGCACCTGAGACCAGTGGTATAAGTGAAAAGAGTAGCTTTGCGAGTAGCTTTGCATTACCTTTTCATTCTGTCAGTGAAGTTAACAACGTTGATCCAGTGGTAAGATGACTGAATTTCAAGTTTTTAGTGTTTGAGCCTCCATTCTTTTGGTCAAGATTTTAAAGTATTATCCTGTGCTTTGTGCAATGTCTTGCTTGGTTTTAGTGTTGCAAAGTTACATTAAGTTGTATATGTAGTGTTCTTACTCCCATGTATTATGGTACCATACATACATATATATGAATACATTCCTTGGCTGAGCACCATGCATTACATTTATTATAGTACTCATATATATATATATATATATATATATATATATATATATATATATATATATATATATATATATATATATATATATATATATATATATATACACACACACACACACACACACATTGTCTGTATCTTACATTCTTGCATCTCTCTAGGTCTCCGTTTGCATTACATTATAACAGCAAATCTGTAATACCAAAGTCTACACTGAAGGTCATGTTGTTGTTTGATTTTAAGCTTAATGTTTAACCATCAGTCATGAGATGAACTGTGTGTCAGTGAAGGTTCTCTGTTCAAACACCAGATAGCAGCATTGTTTTCGTCTAGGCAGAAAGGATTTGTTTCCCTTAGTTCCAAAATTTGTGGAAACTACTTTTTTTTTCTTTTCTTTCTTTATTTCTTGTATACGCAATTTTATAGAATAGAAGAGATGCAAAGTTTAAGGTTTTCAGTGGTGGGTGTGAAATATAAGGTACATTTCCTGATAGATTCTAATTTTCCATTCCCTTCAGCAGGATGTGGTAAGCAATATCTGCCAGGCAGCTGATCGACATCTAGTGCAGCTGGTGGAGTGGGCCAAACATATCCCACACTTCACAGACCTTCCCATAGAAGACCAAGTTGTATTACTCAAGGCTGGTGAGTTACTCTGCTATTTGTTATAAAGGGCCAAACTTTAAGCAGACTAAGATTACAATACATCATTGTTGCTCAGTCAAAATACTCAAAGTCTTTGATTTCTCAGAACAATTCATCTCAGTTACTTAATGGTCTAATTAATGGCATTATCATCTGATATTTATGAAATGGGAAATCTTCCATCACAACATTTTATCTTGCCTTGAGTACAAGTGTATCAGCAGCATGTGTCCAGTCCCCTCCATCTCCACGTTCATCACAGCACTGTCAAAGTGCGAATTGCTGCTGTGAGCCACCTTCTTAGACTTGCATTCATAACAAATCCTGCCACTCCCTCCATCATTCTCTTGCTAGCTGGTACTGACTGGGATGCTTCTTAGATACAAGTTGACTCGGAGAGGATAGTTCACATTGGTAATGCTACCAAAGGGATGAATATGAGAGTGGAGGGGAGTGTATATAACATGATTGTAAAGTAAACTGTTGCATGTTTTATGCTTAGTGTCACTGGCACACGGGACATGCATAGCCCAGCTGGCTTACAAGTGTTACTGTGTGTGGTGAAAGGCGACTAAAATAGTGATGGGACTGGTGTCCCTCATATGTACTGGGATTTCTTGATTTACGCATGTTTAGAATATGAGATTTTGGAATATGAAATAAAATTCCTAGTAATTTTTTCATATTGCACAGATTATTTAGAATAACACAGTGTCAAGAAAATCAAGTGCATGACTGGTGCATGACTGGTTTAGTTAGGTGATGTGGCCACCAGGTGTTCCCCATTTGTACTGCTAACACACTCTCCCTTCACACAGTGCTTCATGCTCATTGTTAGTAACAATAGTGGTGTGTGGGTGGCAATTTGTTAAACACACATTGCTAGTTAATTTGATATCCCACAACTCGTGTCCTTCAACTTATGTCAGCTGTGTTATTTGACTCATACTTAACAGATCAACAAAATCTCATAATACAATGTGTTGGTCATAGAAAAGATAGTTTACTTTTGCCTTGGTGGTGATGAAAGCCAGCCAGTACACTCATCACTGCCACTGACTCATCTATAGGCGGGTTCACATGTGCCAATTTGTAACTGAAGTTGCAAGTCGGTAGAGTTTCTGACTGAATATCAGTACTTAGCGGCTGAAGAAATCAGTTGCAAAATAAGACCAACACATAGGTCTTGTTCAGTCAATTTGTGATTTTATATATGTTGTGACGTCACAGAGATGTTAGAGTTGGTGAGGGAAAAGAACACTTCTGGGATCCCAGAAATGAATTATACAGTAAAAAAAAAAAAAGTTTGCACAAATCGTTGTTCATCGAAACAGCTGCCATTCTCCAAGAACTGTTTCTCTCAGTTGCAGGGTGTTGTTGGAGGTGAGGATTGAAGACTTGTCAGGATTTAATTTGATCGTAGTTGTGTATAGTCTTCTTAAGATTAGTGTGTGGTAGACACTCCTTTCTTTCCTTCTACTTAGCCAGGGACATATCCACAGGCATCATCTTTTTTGTTAACTCTTCCAGTACGCCAATAGAAGATCAGCTTCAGCATCATTACTGGAAGAGGACATCTTGGCGGGTAGCTGTTTGTTTACATTCACTTCTTGCTGAGGCCCCAACTAATTGATAATTTCCAGCTAAAACTGCTGTGTACCTCAGTGCATTCAGTGCCATTCTAGATACTTTTTTTTCTGCCTCCATTTCTGACATATAAATTTAATTTTCATTCCATGCAATCACACTCATACCATACATTATAATGGGCAGAGCCACACTTCTCTCAGCACATCATATTTACTTGCTCTCATTTTAGCTGCACTCCGTAATCATCTTAGCAATCCACCAAGCTTATCTTTTCATTCTTTGCCTTAGAACACCCATTTGGACTCATCCCACATCCCCCAAAACTTATATTCTTGTGCCTGTCTCTACTCATTATCTCCAGTTCTCAATACTGCATTATTTTCATCCTCTGACCTATTCACTATCATTACCTTAAGGCGTTTTCAGTAGCGTCACCGCAAGGCCAAACATGTTTGACTTCACGCTGAACAGGACAGTGCTGAGGACACCGTCGGTGGTGCCAGACGACCATGTCACTGTGATCTCAATTCCTGGGAGAAGTTATCGTACACATCAGTCGCCTGAGCCAGCACTGTGGTCAAGACGTAAATACAGCAGCATAGTGGAAGAGTTTGGGGATTTATTCCTTGATGGGGAGTATTATAGGTCACCAGTGTTTCATCGTTTGTATATGCTGAGGGCCAACCAGCGCAATATTCATAAAAAACAACAGGTCTTCAGTCCTGGAAGTGGTTTGATCTACGTGGGCTTGTTTTGAAGGTGTTCCATTGTAGATGTATGGCTGCGGTTTTCTGACGCCTATATAATTGAATTACGTCAATAATTAGCAGATAATCTATTTTTACCATCATTCATTACTTTATGATATAAGGATTTGCAAAAATATTATAATTTTTTCACCTAATAATAGAAAAGTGACTCCATTATTGTATCAAAGTCACGACTAGAAGTATGGAATCGGACAACACCCACAACAAGGACGGATAGATGCGACATGTCACCAGCTACCACCAGCTCCTTAATTTATTTCACGCCGTATTTTTTATATCGGTTCTCTCCAGTATGCCACACAATATGTAAACGTAAATCTACATCTACAGTACCCACTTCTATGGGCTAACATACGTCTAACTATTCAGTTTTATTTGAAATGTAACTCCTTCTTGATCTCATTCCATGAGGTTGATGGGGTTGCTCCACCCTGATTGGCTAAAAAGCGTTTGCCAAACGAGAGCAAACGCTTTGGAAAGGCGTTTGCTCGCATTTGCGAAAACTTGCCTCCGTTTGACTCCGTTTGCCGCCAGCCACACCGCTACTGAAAATGCCTATACTTTTCTTGTTACTAAACCTAGCTCCAAAGTCTCTTCTATACCCATCCACAACATCCAACAAACTTTACAGCTCATCTGCTGATTCACTCATGATCACTACATCATCTGCATAAAGAAGCACACATCTTATCAATCTCCTCACTTACTCCTGCATTCATTCTTCTCAATCTGGCTGCTTGTAAAGGGTTTTTGGTATTTACTTATTGTAGCATGTAGTGCTGTTTTTAATGATCACTACTCCTTAGTATGGCCTTCGAGTGGTAAAAGGCAATCACTGTCCTTTGATACCCAGGAATTTAAGAAAACCCATTAGTACATCTGGACTTATATTTACAGTTTATATACACTTTCACGTAAGTACTGAGCTGAAGAGTACTGAATCTCAGCACCGTGATTTGTCACTGTTCTTATCACCACAATTAAGTCACTTAAACACTGTCACATGCACTTATTATTATCTGCCTTAGACAAGACTCAGGTAATTGTCTTAGTGCGAATGTTCGTGTCAGAGTTCACATACACACACGTTGCATTGCGCACACCACGCTGTTCACCCACTGGTCAGATCGGAGCCCTCATCTCGACTGCGCAGGGCGTTGCTGCTCATGGCATTCGTTAAGATCCTCATGATCAAGTGATAGGGTGTGGATAGGCTATGACATCGTGAATTATTCTATCTAGCTATCGCCTATTCGAACAGCTAAACATTTACAGATATTTATGATTATTATATCATTGCTTATATTAGCTTTTCTTACCTAACAATTTACCAATAAACTAGGAGTGAAAATCTTAATTAGATGCTTCTCCCAGCAGGCGTCAGAATAGGAAATTTCCATTTAAGCTTCTAGAACGTTCTGGGCTACAGTCTTGATGGTTCTCTACACCATGTGCTAACATGCTAACTCCTCTGTATACAAGCTGAAAGGATTGCTGACAATATAGTACATCTTTGCCCAACTCCTCTCTCACTCTTCACCCAGTCTTTTTCTATATCTCCTAGCTTGTATTTAGCTCTCGTTTCAACATACATGGTATGCACTATGTTCATCATCTTTTCACTCAACCCAATCTTTCCTAAGACTCTGCCTAATATTTCTTTATCCACCATATCATATGCTTTCTGTATACCCAGAAAACCCAAATATAGTTTACCTCTATCTTCTTTCTTTTTCTTTCAATCAATTCATTCACCACAAACATATTATCCTCAACTCTCTTGGCCACGTGGAATCCATTTACACAATCTCTTTCAATACTGCACTGAACACTTTATTTACTAATGCAATCAACCTATAGTTCTTCAACTCTTTCTTACTCTTGTATCCTCCCTTATGCAGCAGAGTCACTTTACATTAATTCCAGTCTTGGCACTCCCTCCTCTTTCCACACCTAGTTAAATATCTCAGTCATCCTGTCAATCACAACCTCCCTACCATTTTTATAGATCTCATACAGTATCCTATCTGCCCCTGCTACCTTCCCATTCTTCTGCCTTTTCACATGTCTCTCCACCTCCTCACTACTGATTCTCTCATTCAGTTCATCTGCATTTTTCCTCCCCAGTGTCACACTTCCTTCTCTCACACCACTCACCTCAACTACACTATACGCTTCTTTCCAGAACTCTTATTGCCTCCCTAATTCCTTCTTTCTCTGTTATAACTTCGTCCTTCACTTTCAGACTTTCCACACCAACATTTCCTGACATATTCTCACCTCTCATGAACTTTTACCATTCGCAGCCACCTTTCGTGCCTTTCTCTCTCTTTCGCTCCGTCCTGGCCTTTCTAATTTCATCATTCCACCATGGTTTACATACTCTTTCTTCTGCCTACTCTCACAAACCTTGTCTGATTCTCAGCACCACTTCATATTTTCATATTTTCAATCAGTCTCTCATTCAGGTGCTCCACATCATGCATACTTAATCATCATTCCACCTTCTCTCACTCAGATCTACCTGAAAGTTCTCCCACCCTACACCTTTCAGTCTCTTCTTCCTTACCTGCCACTCTCACTTCACTCCCATCCTGTATCAGGCACTCCACAACCAGCATATTGTGGTCAGACACAATATCCACCATACCATCCTCATTTATCCACATGTGTGACAATTTCACACATTCTTCCATTCACCAACATGTCAATTGCTGATTCATGCTCACTTGCCCCTCAACCAAGGTAACATTCAGATTCTCCAATTCCATCTCATCCACAAACTCCTCAAGCACTTCACCATTCCACTTCATCCGTTCACCCAGTAATCCTGTGTGCATTCATGTCCCCCATAACAAGTACTCTCTTTCCTCCCTATGCTCTCTCAGAACTTTCTTAAGCATGTCATACTTCTCCCTGTCAGCTCTTTCTGCTATAAATCATATACAGTATAACCACCACCATCTCTTTTTTCTACTCTCAATCTTCATTTTACTTTCCTTGCTTTCACACTTCCCCACATCAGTCTCCCCTATTTTCAGTCCTCTTCCTTTCCTGTAGAGTAAGGCTATGCCTCCTCCTAGTGTTTCCTGTGTTTTATATCACTTTCCCTTCATGGCATACTCATCCCTTTGCATACCATCTCTTAGGTGATTTTGGTAAGCCTGACTATATTGAACTTCCACTCACTGAATTCCCTGCATACATCTTCAAACTTCCCCACACTCCATTCTCTCACATCTACTTACCTGGTCTGGTGGTACCCCCACACAGCACACTCATCCATTTAGCCAGTCTCTGTTCCAGCTTCTGGTTCCCATCGTGATTGAGGTGGAAACCAACCAACCCACATCAGCTCCTTAATCTTGATGAAGTCTCCCTTTCTAACAGCACCCTTATTTACACACATGTTTGTATGACTTACTAACATATACATTTACAGATATAAGTATATATATGCATAACAAAGAGTTTAACAAAACAAACATTGCCCAATCTCATACTTATTTTAACAAGCTGAATGCAATCCTGCAGACTTGATATGTACTGTACTGTTTAGTTCAGTAATCATGTTCATTTTATGCAATTTTTACATTACATGATCCCTTCAGGGACATAATTCAAGAAATCCCTGTACCAATTTTTTTTACAAGAAATCCCTGTACCAATTTTTTTTAATATTAAAGTGGTATGCTGCATAATTTTTTGTATCCCAGTTTTGCCTGCATATATATATAACTTAATAAATCATAATTCATTGCATAGTTGGTATAGTTGTTTAGATTTCATATAATTTTCATAGAATATATTCTGTTTTTCAAAGTCTGGAGAGAGATGAAATGTACCTAAATATAGTCTTACATACTTCTATGTGCATATAAAAATAGAAGCAAGTACATATGACAAATCTTCAGCTAAAACAGCCATGACTAGTCTTCACTGGATTATGGTAACTCTTAGAAATAGTCTCAATATTTTTAGCTAACAAATCTTTTTAACCAAGAAAAGTCAAGAAAGTTAACCATCCCAGAAAGCAGCACATTGTAGCAGTAGATGGGATGTAGAGTTGTCTCAGCCTCGCTGCACTGATGACTGCATCACTATTTCCTCTGCCTCATAGCACCTGAAGAAGGCAACAACAGTCAGGATATTCAAATTCTCTAAATTAAAATCAGTGTCATACACAGTTTAGGTAACTTGTACAGGCTTTTCCTTCAAGTTCCCTGACTACGATCTTTAGAAGGGCAATACAAGAAACAAAACAAAAAATTAAGGAACTGAAGTAGAATCCAAAATGATAATTACTCTCAAGTGAGGTCTAACTGGTTCAGGGATTGCTGTGACCTCACTGTACATTTCCCTTTGTGTCTCACAACACAAGGGGACAGGTCACAGCCTGCCCTCTAAAGACAACTTTCTTACTTCACACAAATCTACATGCATTGAACTATACATACATTCTTCATGCAAAATTTAGAATTGAAAAAAGATGACTTCTTTACCATCCCTTAGTTCCCCCCTCTTTTGTTGCCCTTGGCCAGTCTTCACTCTTATATAAAAAATAAAAAGTTTTTGTGGAAGGGACAAACTTCAATGGTGGTATCTTCACTGAACTTAACAAGCAGAGATTTTAGAACTATTATGCACTTTAGTATGATTGGACACTGTCTTTCTATTCCTTATCCCTTTATTGGGAGACATTCACCTGGTAAATAAATATCAAAGAAGGCTATTTACCAGGTCAAAGAGATTCATCCAAAACAAACATTCCACATTCTAGGAAAAATTATTTGCAAGAGTATTTATTCACTTACATCTGACACAAGTCAATGAATGGAATTTATGGAAAAAAATATTTGAGTGTTTCTTCCAAGATGCATCTTCCTATTAGACATTGAAGATAATCAGAATAATGCTTACTCATTGATTCTTGTTACAGGCTGGAATGAGCTGCTTATTGCTTCATTCTCACACCGCAGCATAGGAGTGGAGGATGGCATCGTGCTGGCCACTGGCCTTGTGGTGAGTCTGTGGAACACTGGAGGAACTTTAATTTCTGAAGGGAAAGGAGTCTCTTGGAGCCTTTTAAATCTTTCAGTATGAGGATAATATCAAAAAGAAAAAACAAGCATAAATGGATCTTGAATTGCATGAGCTGCAGGCCAAAAAATAGATATTAAAATATATATCTATGAGAGAAAAAAAATGCATTTTGTTTGGTGAGTGACACACACTGGATGTTGATAGGTCTCAAACCTTGGAATTCCCATCCCCTGCACAGTAATGATGCCAGTAAAAAGTTATTAGGTGACCATTGTTTGACACCTAACAACACACTTTCAACTTGTTTCTCAGAAATTGAAAATGAGGATTTTTGAGTTAGCAGCTTAAATTTGTTTTACATTTTGGAAATTACTTGATAGCTATTGGTATGTCAAAAGAAATCCTTCTTTGTTACAGTGTTATACAAGATAAATACTTGCATGTGGAAAGTTTTATTTTAATACCATTGAATACTGCTGTTAGGCTTTAAAACAATGTTTAGTTCCTCATGGCAATAAATAAATTACCATTAATGTAATGCTTATTTGTGTTTGGTTGGCATTCAGCTGCACCAGCAGCACCACTCTGAAGGCTTTGTGTGTTAAATCTGAGGATTAATTAATGAACTGTAGCTGTGTTACATTGCATTAAAAGTTTTGAACATGTAAGCATTCAGTTCCTTTTATTCTGTACTAACTTAGCTTTGTTTTCAGGTGCACAGAAGTAGTGCTCACCAGGCTGGAGTGGGAGCCATATTTGACCGTGTCTTGTCTGAGCTGGTGTCTAAGATGAAAGAAATGAAGATGGACAAGACAGAATTGGGTTGTCTCCGCGCCATTGTCCTGTTCAACCCAGGTGGGGAATTTGTGGGGGTTAGCACTTGTAGTACTGACAGGTGCATGGCACACCAAGCCTGGCTTCAACCTGTCATACCAAAACTATCATAGCAAAATGAGAACAATAAATTATTGATTTTTTTTTTTTAATATTAGTGGAAGCTATCTGAATTTCTAGAATTAGTAGCTTTCCTTTGTGAGAAATGTGATGTCTCAGTAATGCAGGGATGAATGCCTTCATCAGTATAACTAGTTGAAGGTTAGATAGTGATACAATGTTCAAGATTCAACAAAAAGATACTGAAGACAAGTACAATTATGGATGGCTGACAAAACATAGGAGTGGGATGTGTTAGTCAAGTGATGAAGAGACTGAGGCCATTTGGACGTGATGAAAGGATGACAATAATTAGGTCAAAATGCTTGTCTGAATGAAACTGTAGAGTTTCAGAAAAACTTGCCAAAATAAAAAAAATTGTAATGAAGTGACCTTAGAAAACCTTGTAGGTCTAGGCTTATGCCAGTGGGTGAATAAGGACAGCACAGGTGTTAGATGAACAATGCTGACTAATGTAAGCATATAAGGAACCTTCTATGATGATGAACTTTTGTACATTAGGAGCCTTCTAATATTAAGATGAACCTGTACTGGCTGACATCTACACACTGCCTTTCTCTGTAAGATGCCAAAGGAGTGACCTGCTGCAACGATGTGGAGATCCTACGTGAGAAAGTATATGCCGCCCTCGAGGAGTACACACGCACCACCTATCCAGACGAGCCGGGCCGCTTCCCCAAGCTGCTGCTGCGACTCCCATCACTCAGGTCCATTGGCCTCAAGTGTCTTGAATACCTCTTCTTCTTCAAGGTAAAACTTGTTTACTGTTATTGCTTTTTGGTTCAAGGATGGTTGCAGTAATTGTAGATTGGGTTAATTTCAATCAGTTTGTTTCACATTGCATACTGAATATCATAATACCTGCAAAATAAGATCTTATTTTTAATCTTAGACAATTTGAGATTACTGTAAAATCCATTCTACCTCACAAGATAAATAAAATATAACACTACCGTTGTTGCACATGTTAAGTGGTAAAAACAACAAAGTAAAATACAAGAAAGTAACTCAGTCCATTAAAAAATAAGATGAACTCATAATAAATTAATTAAATTATAAAATAAGTGATACCTTTCTTTGTACATAACTATATAGTTAAGTAAATGCTGGCTAATGGTTAGTACTACAAGTACTGGCTATGTTTAGCATGGAGGAGAATCGCCTTGCCTTCAGACATCACTGCTTGGTGCTATGTGCACAAAGTCCATCAAGTTTTGACAACCTTACTATTGTTGCAGCTCATTGGAGACACACCCCTGGATAGCTACTTGATGAAGATGCTGGTGGACAACCCCAGTCCCAGCAACACCTCCCCCACCAGCTAGGCCACCCGCGAGGTGCCAAGTGGTGTTCGCAAATGGCGTTCCCCAAATACTCGCGAAGTCTGTTTGTTGTTATTGCAAGGGGAGTTCCAGTGGAGTGCTTTCAGTCCTCTGCACTCACTTGTGGTCTGAATGTTGCACACCGTGATGTGGAGTTCTGCCTGTCCAGTGCATCACCCCTGTATGGCAAAAGAAAGGAAAAGATTGATTAGCAACCACGATAGCATCCGCCGACAGGAACAGTAGGCTAAAGCACACGCAGGGAAAGAGAAAGTAGAAGCACATGGATGGATGAAGCAGGAGGCATGACATAACACCAAGCAACCAAGCAAGGCTCGCTGCTGGTGATGATGGTGAGACAGGAAAGGTATCCTCTGTTTTACATATATACATATATTCACACATCTATTATATATATATTATATTTCATGCTATTTCTTTGCTGTGTGTTAGATAAGAATTATCTAGAATTGATATCCTCCTTAAGAGCATTGGAAGGTTTCACTAATATAATTGAATTATTTTGTAGTTTTGTGTTACATAAGTGTTTATGTTGGGAAGATTATTTTCCATAAATTATATGTATTTCAGCTACACCCTTGGACAATAACAGCTTTGTTTTTGAAGATCGTACAGGACTGTTAGTTTAGTGTGACAATCCTCCACATGACACTCCATAACAGAACATGAAGTACAGTACAAATTTATAGCAAAAAAAAGTTTATGTGTATTAGGTTCCCATGAGTTTTGAGCTACATTGTGTGCAAACAGTGAACAGTGAAAGACTCGGCTTGACGAGTGTGGGGGGCACCTGGTGGTATTCTGGGGAAAGGACCCTCATTGATATTATTTCAGATTTTTCATGAGAGTCCTATTAGACAGAGATAACAGTAGAATTAGCATAATAAGTGTTATGTGTGTCCACTTGCATGCAGCAGTTGTTGTTGCAGTCACTTAACAGCCCAATGCTTTAGTTATGAAGGGAGGAAAGATTGGTCGTGTCAATGGCTTGACCCGGTGCTACGACTCAATCCTTACGTTTGAGCAAACAGGAAAGCAGGAAGAGGAAAAGTTAAGGTCAATCCTGCAGTACAGGAGTCTTTTACTTGGATGCGATATTCTGGGTTTCACCAAGAAGGCGTTTTTAACAGGTGAACTTTTTAATGAGTGTTTATAAATGTTTGTGAAACATGTCGGACGTTTGTCTTGTTGATTATTCTGTCATGCTTTAGCACAAGCTTCATCCCAGTGTAATTTTGTATATAAATATTCATTTCATATTCATTTTGACTACATTGCTTAGTGTAAGGCTCCTTTTAGTGTGTAATGTGATCCAGCAGCAACAGCCACAGGGGCTGTCAGTGTGGTGGCTGGACTGAGACTTACAGTACTGAATTACACTGTTCTCTATCTCAGCTGTTGTCAATTATCTAAGTCATATGTTATTCTAAACTGAATATTAAATATTCTGTGGTAGCTAAATACTTTTAGAAATATATCAAATTATATTTTGCTTTATAAAGAATAGAGTAACGGAATTGAACTTGTTACTTTTATAATGAATCATTGAATTATTCCATGACTTATTAAAAAAACAGTCCTCACAGTACATTAGAAATAACCTTTCCCTGTGTACATATTTTCTGTTACAGCTGCATTTTTTTTTTTTTTTTTTTTTTTTTTTTCTCTCATTCAATTCATGTAGAACAGTACAACTGATGTTGTGTGCAAGACTATTTACCTCTGTGTAAGGTGATCTTGTTTGGACTTGAATGTGGTGATAAACCTTTGCATATTTTAAGTCCCCCAGTAACTTTCCCATACATGTATCCCGGTTGTGAACTGGCCAGCCGTCTTGTGGTGCACGAGGCGTGGTGCACAAGGGGGCTGGCTGCAGGAGTTGTCTCATAGTGCTGACCCTCTATAGCAAACATTGCTCAGGTTATAAAATATTGAACCCTTACAAAATCACTTGTTAAAACAGCATTTAGTAATACCCTTGTATTTTTAAGTTTATTGTGCTAGAAGAATTAAAATTCATATATGCAATACATGCAATCTTTGCAAATATTTATATTCACAGGAAGAAATATGTCAATTTACCCGGTGTTGCTGTTAGGGAAAGAATGTATATTGTAACCTTGGAAGCCAGCATCATGATATATAAAGGTTTGGTTGATGTGAAGCCAATTATTACATACACTTGTTGTTGCCTAGAACCTCCTTGTTCCTCTGAAAGATATGATGTGCTTATGCCAATGTATCTTACTTATTCTCTTCTGTGGTGACAGGATTATGTAGAAGAATTTCTAGAAATTAGTCATATTTAGGGATTTTTCACTTTTGTAATTATTACCTTTGGTTTTAGGTAAATTTGCCCAGTGCTCAAGTTTTCATGAATGTTATTAATTCTGTGTCAAGATCTTAGATGTTGCAAAACTATTTTTGTTATTAATGGTCATCTTTGAAATGGAATGACATAGTTTTGTACATAGCATTAATATCTGTAATTTTAAGTGTCGTTACAAATGCTGGAGACTAAGAAAATATTAACACTTGCACTTTTGTGGATATTGGGCAGAGCATAGTACAGCAGTTCATTGCTTGGCAGTCAACAAATGATCTTGTGGTCAGCAAAAAAAAAAATGAATAAAAAAATTTGTGTGCTGCTGGAATTCCACACTAAGTATTGACATGGTGGTGATCTTCAATGTGTTCCCTTAATCCAGTGTTGGCCCATTTAGTGGCATGTTGAAATAAATTAAATAGAAACTCTTTGCTACTTACTAACCTCTCGTGTATGGAAGGGTTGTAATTGGGCTCAAGGCACTGTCATGGAGGGAAGGTGAGGCGATACATTACTTGATATACTGAAGAGGATTAAGTGCATTTTAATGGGGAAGGAAGACAGCATGTTAATTTTGAAGAAGTAATGGCCAGTAAAGTCCTTCCTTGAACAGATAATAACAACAGTGGTTAAGTAGTGACTGGTCCACTGAACCACTACACTACAATGTTGCTTAAGGATCACATGCAGACTTAACAAGAAATGTACCACGGCACTCCCCCTGTCCTACCCACACACACCATGGCACTACCCCATCTCACCCTACACACACACACCATGGTACTGCCCTACCCCACCTCACACACCATGGCACTGGCCCAGGGATAGCAATGGTTACCAGAGCAGATGAGTCTCTGTCTGATATTAGCTACAAAGGTTTTGAGGTGCAATGACGTGAGGGTTGCTGATAAACAGACAAATCTACACAAACCTATCCAGTGAATGATGAGGTAAATGAACGTTCGTAATAGATTATAAACATATTGACTTACGGAAAAGGAGTCACATCTAAGGTAAAGCTTGCTGGAGCAAATAAGACAGTAAGAAAAAGTTATGAATTCTGTATCAATATAATGAATGTGAATTCCTTTTGGAAGCAAGGATGTATTCTTTGATATACAATGTCTCCAAAGTCTCCTCCTTATGCAGGGTGATCCCTCAGGAGTGCACCAAACCTTCCTTCCACTGTGGGTGCGCGCACACGCACGCACGCATATACATACCAAAAAAAAAAAAAAACAGGGTCAAGTGTTCACAAAGTCGATAAGTTAGCACGTAGAGGAGGCTCGATCAGGGCTCGGTAGGAGGCACATGAATGGCGTGGCTGGAGCAGGAAGTGACTGAAAGGGTGACAGGCACGCTGGTGGCACCGGAGGCTTTGTGACCCACAAAGCTGTGGCAAGACGACCCTCTTTTTTTTTTTCGTGACTGGTGTGCTGGGTGAAGGTTGGTCCAGCGTGGAGACAGAAGGCACGGCCCGCAAAGGGCGTCATATGTTTATCTGGATCCAGAGTGCTCGTCTCTCACCAGCACTGCTTAAAGCGCCACTTCAGGGAGGCTTGCGTTGTGTTACCTGACTTCCTTTTATCTATATATAGAACGAAATACATTGGCGGCTGGTCCTTGCGAGATGTCGTGACGCCGGAAAAGAGGGAGGGAGGGAGGGACTCCTTGAAGTTTGAGGTCTCCAGAAATGGACTCCACCTGCCTTCACTTCCGACCTTCCTAGGTATCGAGGACACAGGAGGCGGAGGTAGGATGGTTGACCATCTCACTTGCAATGCTGCTGCAGCAAACGCGGATTTAAGAGAGAGAGAACGCTCTCCTGTTAAAAGACTCGGCAAATCTTTGAGATACAGAAGGCCGAGGTGAGCTGCCGCAATAAGCGGAGGCCGGAGAGGAGATGCCACGGAAGCGCGTTATCTTGCTTCCTCTTCCACACCCGTTTCGTGTCCCCGGCTGGTCACGTGTCTATCCTAAACGGTCACAAAGTTACTG
>NC_059304.1:22488674-22491174 GCF_017591435.1 Portunus trituberculatus
AAATTATAGGTTAGGTATCTTTGTTACGTTAGGTTACGTTCATTAGATTCTTATATTATATTAAGCAAACTTATGCCAGGTTACGTTACGCTAGGTCAAGTTTGGTTAGGTCCGATTAAGTTACGTTCGGTTAATTAAATTACGTCAGGTTTAAGTTACTCTAGTTCAAACTACACTACTTTGTTACGTCAGGTTAAATCACGCCAGGTAGAATTTTAGGTACACATAAAATCAGTTAGATTTGACTATAATCAAATCTAACTGACTTTTTGCCCCACCCTACTCTGAATTCCCACCGGCCGGGCAAGTTTTTTGTGGGGAAACAAGTAAAAAACTGGGCGTGTATCTGGATGAATTTACCGTTTTTTTGTTTAAATCACTTGCAAACTTTACTTTTCCGTTTCCTCGCCATTCTTTGACTTCACACAAAACAAACAAGAACTTTGCTTTCCAAAAATACCTTTTAACCCAAACCACACACTTGCAGTACAAGCCGCTTTATTAGTTTCCTTCAAGGTAACAGTTTGGTAATGCACTCTTCACCTTGACGCACACAGTAACGGCAAGCTGCTCTCATTAACTTTAATAATACATGAACGTGCTGTTGTCCAATATTCCCCATCTCTAAATCCTGTTTTTCTTCCCCCTCTCCTCAAACTTATTTTCCTTCTCATCCTCATCCCCTTTGACTTCCTCTTCCCTCCTCCCCATTCCCCACTTTCTTCTCCTCCTTCCCGTCATCCTTGCCTCTCTCCTCCTTACCCTCCTTCTCTTCTTCCTTCTTATCCCCCTCTTCCTCCTCTGTTCTTTTTCTTTTTCCTCTTCCTTCTCTCTAACCCCCTTCTCTTCCTCCTTCCTGCTCTCCTCTTCCTCCTCCCTGCCACCCTTCTACGTTATTCTTCCCCTCTTCCTTCTTTCCTCCTCCTGGTTCCTGCCACTCCTCCTCTCCCACACCACTTCCCTGCCGTCCTACTTCTCCCTATCACCGTGCCTTTCCTACTTCTCTTTCTTCTCCCCTGCCCCTCTCGCCCCCACAGCTGAGTGCCTGGTTCCCGACTCTCTTCCCTACCTGGTACGTCACGTTCAGTTACTGGATGGCTTACATCAACTCGGCCGTCAACCCGATCCTCTACCCGCTGTCCTCGCCGGAGTTCCGCCAGGCCTACAAAAAGGTGCTCCGCGCGATGATCGGTCGGGCTTAAAAGGTCCATATTCAGAAACGTTTCGGTCTCTCATCACAACTATTTTCCAAGGCTACTATGATGATTAGAGGGGTTTTCAAGAATGTTTCTTTAGTTAATAATGCAGAACTCGTCACTGCCTCTAGAACCGTAAAAAAACACCTTGAAATTGTAAATTTAGATAAAGCCTTTTGAAATAGTGAGGTAAAGCACAGATGTGTTAGAGAATGCTAGCCTAAAATGAGAGATAATGCCGCTACCGTCTTCTCCCCGGCCTTGCCACCGACATAACCACCACTGCTTCTACTACCACAGCTAAAACATGTGCCATTACTGTCCATCCTTGCCATAACCCCAATCATAACCACCAGTTTCTACTACCACAGCTAAAACATGTGCCATTACTGTCCATCCTTGCCATAACCCCCATCATAACCACCAGTTTCTACTACCACAGCTAAAACATGTGTCACTACTGTCCATCCTTGCCATAACCCCCATCATAACCACCACTGCTTCTACTACCACAGCTAAAAACATGTGCCACTACTGTCCATCCTTGCCATAACCACCATCATAACCACCACTACTTTTATTACCATAGCCAAAACATGTGCCACTGCTATCCATTCCTGCGACCACCACCACTACCTTAAGCACTGTTACTATTACATTAAAACGACTATTATCACTACAACAAACCTTCCCTGGGATGACGATGACAATGACAGCGCCAACCCCCACCATAACCAATACTTACTAAAACAACGAGTATCATACATTATCCTTACTGCTACCACCACCACCACCACCACCACCATCACAACCACCACTATACTACTACTACTACTACTGCTGCTGCTACTTCTGACCACGATTGCTAACACAAGATAGGACGATGGGCGCACCACACACTTCAACCACAACACAACTCTAACCATCAGTATTAACAACCACTAAAACAGCGACTACATCTTCGATTACCTTCGCTGTTGCAACAAACCACGATCACTAACATAACGAAATATATAATAAGGGTGATAAAAGCTAACAGGCATTACCACCACCACCACCACCACCAACAACAACAACAAAAACACCAGTCCCGTGGTCTGAGGACCACTTATGTACACCACAGTAATGAGTCCCCACACCCACTACCCGTGCTCCCCACCAGCTTGCCTCCTCTCTACCACCACCACTACCATCACCACTACCACTACCACCACAACCATCACCAACAACAACATACGCCCACACTATGACCACAGTCTCCACCAGTTTCTCCTACACTTTACTCACCACTGTATCCACCCCAT
>NC_059304.1:22496174-22498674 GCF_017591435.1 Portunus trituberculatus
ATTCTTGATTTTGACGTTGTTTTTCATTAATCTATGCATAGTGAGTCTGAGTAACGCAGAATATATGTCAAGTGAATCCCTGGCATCAAGATGCCGGGGAGCACAGCATCACCGCCTCGCTTCAACTGGGACACGATATCGTCCTTACGCCAAAGCTTATTTATTCTACTCAGTGTCTCCGCGCCATCCAAACTTTGCTTCACTTGACGAGATGGAGACACCGCCGCCCGCTGTTCCCACCTGACACACTGACTCCATTCTGCTCCCTCAACAACACAACACAATACAACACTGGACCCTCGCCGTGGCCTCGCCTCGCACCGCTCACAGATCTCGTCGCTATGTGGGTCATGGATCTGTTTTTTTTTTTGTTCTATTTCTTGTTTATTTTCTTGCCTCGCGCTTCAAACCAGCTGATTCAAATTAATTGCATAATATGGACGGGTTGGTGCGGTTGGTGAAGCCGCGCATGTGTTGAGTCAGAGGCGATAAGAGGGACGGGTGACGGGTTCAGTGTGCCTGAGCAGCCTGTAAACATTTAGCGGTGCTGGGCCGCTTGGGTGCCGAGGCGGTGGAAGTGAGGAGAGGTGACGTGAGGCGCTGGAGGGAGCTAGCGAGTGAGGTGACAGGAGAGGTGATGAGGGGAGGCTGTGTGGGGGGAAGATGAGAGAGGAGGCTGCGTGAGGGTGAGGGTGAGGAGGAAATGAGGGGAGGCTGAGGAGCTGTGTGGCTGGAAATGACCCGCGGGGGTAGGATGTGTGGAGGTGAGGTGATGAGACGAGAATGCGTGGAGACGAGATGATGACGGAAGGATGTGTGGTTGTGTTGGTGGTGTGATGAGGGTAAAATGTGTGGAGGTGAGGGGAGGAAAGCAGAGGGAGGTAGCAGAAGGCAGTCAATTGAAAGGGAGATGATAAGCACACCGATGTCACAGTTCACCACACGAGCGGCCGCGCCAGCACCACCGCACTCCAGTACTCGGAACGTGCCTCGACAGCAACGCGTGAAAGGAAGGGGAGATGCAAGAGAGAAGAAAAGGAAGGAAACAGGAGATACAAAAAGTAACAAGCTTTCTACCAACTTCCCGCCACAGGTCTCCGCGTGCCCTCAGACCCTAGGAGTGTGTGTTTTTGCGTGGCACCGACAGCACGTCATCTGTGGTCTGCGGAGGAACGGCGGTAAAATTAATTCCCTGCAAGTGGCCAAGCAAACAGGTAAGACTTGACTAACGTAACTTGAACAATTATGAAACAAGCTTCTTATAAAGTCCGTGTACTAGATGCAAGTCTCTCTCTCTCTCTCTCTCTCTCTCTCTCTCTCTCTCTCTCTCTCTCTCTCTCTCTCTCTCTCTCTCTGCCACCTACACTGGCTACACATTCAGTAGTAATTTTACCCGGGTCACGGCCACAAGGACCACCCCTCGCTCCTCCTCCTCTTCCTTCTTCAACTCCCCATTCCCGAAGCAGCCAAACGGCACGAACACACACACACACACACACACGCCCAGACTGGCCCGAGACTCGCTTGTCCCCAGGAGGAAGGTCGCGGACGCTGCTGTAACGACGCTAGCTTTCCCTCATAAGGTACGGGACTCCCCTTAAGGTACTGAACTTGCTCCACGTATACTGTTTTGAGTTCAGGGTTGACGGGGCTGCCTTGGTGGCTTAGCAATGGTAGCAACGCTCAGTGAATGTCTTTTTCTTTTATCATCTACTTTTTAACTTTTTTTTTATCTTTCGTCCTTTTGAGCTATTCATCGAATGGTTCTGAACACGCAACATGTACAAGTTTGAGTTCATTAGGAGAACTAGCTCTGGTAACTACTAATGAGAGCAAGTCTTGTTGTCTTGGTAATAAAGGATGGAAATGGGTGAAGAAACGTGATCATGTTTCCTTAGTTCGTAGTGTGATGAAAGTCTGCCAGGTATTCAGATAAGAGCGGTGACCGACAAGATAATGTGCAGGTACTCGATTAAGAGACTTGTGTATCAGGTATGACAGGAGGGAGAAAAATGTCTGTACCTTCTCTGGCGACGCTACTGAACTGTGGCGGAGTGCTTAGGGATATTGACGCACTGAGAAATTACTGCTGTTACTATTATTACTTTTGACAGTGTGGTGATGATAATGATAATAATGATGATGATGATAATAATAATAATAATAATAATGATGATAATAATAATAATAACAATAATAAAAAAAAAATAATAATGATAATTTGTAATAGTAGTAGTAGTAGTAGTAGTAGTAGTAGTAGTAGTAGTATAGTAGTAATAGTGATAATAGAAAAAAGAGGAGGAATAGAGAAGGAGGAGGAGGAGGAAAAAGAGGTGGTGTAACATTAGCGCAGTGGTTCCAACTGGGGGTTAATAAAACAAGTTTTTGAAAGTAATGGAATGGTGACAGAAAAAGAATAGAAAATTTTGTAAATCAAGAAAAGATTACTATACTTGCCATTAGGATTAACGTTAACTTAGTCTAGGTATGTGAAGTTGTA
>NC_059304.1:22501174-22611174 GCF_017591435.1 Portunus trituberculatus
TCTCTCTCTCTATCATCTATATCTCCTTCCTCCATCTATTTTTTCCCGCCATAAAAACAGGTCGTAAAAAAGCTTTCGTTAATATGCTCCGAGGGAGGTAGCATAATGGATGGAGGAAGGGTGGGCGGTGAGGGGAATGAGGCAGGTGTGGCCAGGCCAGCATGCCCGTCCAGACTGGTTGTCCTCGCTCGTGCGGTGCTGGCTCCCTCTTCCAGGGCATGACTCCTGCCCACTACAGGGCACCCGGCGAGGAGCAGCCTGAGTAAAAAAAAAAAAAAAAAAAAAGTCATGAAAAAAACCAGAACACGGAAATGTTGTGTCCAGATGGGGAGGATGCCAGTGTGACTGTCCAGGGCACCTCATCCCTCCACACAAAGTGATTAAAGTCATGTGCTACAGCAGAACACAAGCCCTCGATGGATGTCACCGCCAGACCTGCTTCTAGCGTCCACCTTGGCATTCTATCCGCCACAGCTGTTTTTATGAGACAGGTCTAAGGTCAGGGTTACTGAGATATGTGCCCGCACATGACTGGCCGGGTCCAGCCCTGCGCGATCCACTGCCTCCTCCCAACACGGGACTGGCCAGACTTGCCTACTTACACTGGAAATGTAAAAGTGTGGATTACATTATCAAATGTGGAGTTTTCTTTCCTGAAATGTTGCACACTTGTCAGCACGGAAATGTGTGTGGGTCCCGGAGGCAGCCTGCCCCGGGAGTGGGCGAGGCTGGTCCGTGACGCCCTGGAACCCGGCGGCCCCGCCTCACTGCCGCTCTCTCGGGGCTCAAGGATCTGGAGCTGGACTGGAGCTGCGGCTGAGACTCCTGGATTAGTGTTGCAGCAACAGCGCCGGCGTTAAGACACGCTCCTGGCAGCGTGGGGCAGGACAGCGTGCACGTGCGGGGGTGAAAGGAGTGACAGTGAAAGTGTTGACTGAATGTTAAATGAGTTATGAAATGCGAGGCAGCACAGAGGCGTGAGGTGGCGGCCGTGACGCCTCACTGAGAAACGTAAACACTTTCTGAGTTCCACGGCTGCTCGACTTGAAAACAAAAGAAAGAAAAAAATATACATAAATAACCTCTTCTTTCACCAACACAATCAGTCAAGAAACGATCCTTGCGGTGAGACAAGACAGACAAAGCCTGAGGGCGTGCTGGGTCCCAGCGCGTGGCCGTCACGCTCTCACGCCCCGCTTGCCTCCACCTGGCGCGGCCCGTCGATCACAACCCGTAGGCGGCGAGGTTGAACTTGACGCTGAGAGCTTCCCTTGTCACTCTTATCACGAGAACTCTCACCTTTTACCTGCGACAGACAAGATCTGACCTGCAAGGGCGTGGTCTGACCTGGATCTCAGGCGAGGCTGGAAAACCTACTTACTTACACGCCTACTCTTGCGTCCACACCTGAAGTGGGTGTGGCTTATTAAGCAAAACTGAGGCCCACCCGATTTGTGGTCACCTAGCGGCTCCCGTGTGTCTAGCAGCATATAAAGTAATGAGTCTGTGAGAGTGCATTTCTAACTGAGCAATTTGCACGCCGTAGTGAAGGGCGAAGTGATCTCTCATCGCTGCCTGAACTAACTCCCGCCAGGAGCTCTCTTGCCACTCCTTTTGCCCATCCTCCTCACGCCTTGATAACACACCCTCCCATCCACCTACCGTACCACGCCCCCGCCACACACATACACAGGGGACACTGAGGCGGACAGGGTGTGCAGGCAGTGAGGGAGGGAGGCGGTGATCGGTGAGCGGACGCCACCGCCCCGGCATGGGATGGAGGCGATCAACTCGACCGTGTGCAATGCGGTCCGCAGCCACCTCAGCGCGTGAGTTATTCCTTGTGCAGAGAGAGAGAGAGAGAGAGAGAGAGAGAGAGAGAGAGAATGTGTGTCTGAAGGAAAAGGCGACAGTCGGAAGGGAGTGCATGCATGGGAAGATATAGCGATAGTCTGAAGGAGTAAAGAAAGGATCGGGATAGAGTCTGAGGGAAGTATAGAAGGAGGAACATAGGGATAGTCTGGAAGAGGAAAGGAGGAATAGGGTGTCAGTTTGAGGCAATGCAAAAGGAGGGATAGAGGGATGGCCTGAGGGAGTAAGAGGGAGGGATAGAGGAAGGGTGTAAGTGAGCACAGAAGGAGAAATACAGCAAAAGTCAGAAGGGAATGCAGGAAGAGAAATAGACCAACAGTCTGACGGGAAATGTACTTCCTTGATGTTTAAGACAAAGGTAAGTATTTCCTCGCTGATGAAGAGTTTGGCAGCTTTCTGTCTCCTCAACATGACAGTTATTATTGCCCAGCTTAGGCTCGTAATCTGAAACGAGTATTTCTAAAAGCCACAGATTATTAGCCGGGTTCTCTACAGTCTTTATGCTGTTAATAATGTAGAAATCTTGTTAATCTCTCACTGGAACCATAAAACATCCATAAAAACACGATAAACTTCAACAAGGCCTTTTTAAAGTAGTCAAGGTGTAGCGCAGACGAGGAAACAAAATCTGAAATAACAAACCATAAGAATTACATCAAACCAGTGAGTGTGACGCCGGAACGAGTGACGAGACGAGTAAGTTCTTCTGGGTTTCGGGCAGAGGGGATGTGAAAGCGTGACGATGAATGAAGGGAAGCGTAACACCGTCCCGAGGAGAGGAGCATAACACCGTATTACTGAAGCACCGGCCCATCTCAGAAACTCAAGAAGATGACGCCGATGAAAGTGTGTGGATCTTCCGACAATCATTCTCGACTGACCTTTGACCCGCCGCTTGGGAGAAGGGGACGGAGGCGGGTGATGGAAATGGCGGTGGTGGTGGTGGTGATAGTACTGATGATAACAATAGCGACTAATGACAATAATGGAGGATGAGAGAGCAGCAGAAAATGAAAGAGAAAGGGGGTACTGTTGGATGAGAGAGAGAGAGAGAGAGAGAGAGAGAGAGAGAGAGAGAGAGAGAGAGAGAGAGAGAGAGAGAGAGGAAAAGGAAAGGGAAAGTGGAAAGTACGTGTGTGTCGCGGTTCCACTGAAAGAAAAAGAAATATAGAAGTAAAATAATGAAACAGTGGAAAAATAAAGATGAAAGCAGGAAAAGAAGCATGACGAGATGAAAGCAGAAACGAAGATTAGAAGGAAAAAATCTTAAGGAGGGAGAAGAGGGAGACTGAAGGGTGAAGGAGGAAAAATAAATTAGCTTAAGTAAATACGAATACACCAATATAAATTTTCCTACATGCCTTGAGAAACACGCACCACTCAGCCACAGGGAAAATAATCATCGTAGATCTTTCAGGAAAAAAAAAACTCTTGAGAAGTGACGAGAGTATTATTGTCAAAAAACTGAAATAAAAGTCAATAATTTTCTGCATGTCTTTGGAGTTGAAGACAATGGGGTATTCTCTCTCTCTCTCTCTCTCTCTCTCTGGCCACACCAAGAACTGACTATTTCCCGTGTGTCAGAGACCTTGAGAGGGAAACCTGCTTGTCTATGAGCCACGAATGTCAGTGAGTGGGAGGGGGGAGGCATACCGAGGCGCGCGCCTGCCACACACAGGCCAGAAAAAATTACTGGGGAGAAATGTATGCCTTAGTATTTGTGATCAGGAAGACAAGGTAAGAGAGGTGAAACCACTGAACGTTAGATATCATAATGTCAGTGTATATGATTCTGCTGAATCCGTTATTCTTCTACGATCTCTCTCTCTCTCTCTCTCTTCGCAATATTTATATATTTTTTCTCTCCCTCGACTGGCAGGTGTGAAGCGACGGACATGGGCGGGGCGGGGGCGTGGGCTGCCCTGGTGGTGGCGGTGTGCGTGATGTGCAGCGAGGGTGAGGGCGGTGTTGCCCCGAGCACTGCAGAATTGTACGAGAACGAGCTCGGCTCCAACGACTACCTCAAGGTGGGGCGGTCCCTCAACCTGCTGCCTCGCTTCGGTTTCCTGTCACTCTCCATCAAGGTGCACTGCGAACCCCACGCCATCACCTGCCTCATCACTCTCTCTCTCTCTCTCTCTCTCTCTCTCTCTCTCTCACACACACACACACACATGTAATCCCTGCAGCAAGTAGGTATATGTAACCCGAGGGGTTCTGGCCTCGCTGTCCTGGTGTGTGGTGTGTGTGACCTCAGTCCTACCCAATAATTAGTTAGTACGAGCTCTGAGCTTTTTCCCTTAGTTTAGAGGAATGATTTGTTGGGTGACCAGCAGATAGACAGAAAAAGTAGATAACCCAATCTGGACGCGTAAAGAAATAATCATGTAGGTAATAAAGGAAATCAGCAGAATAATAATGTTCGGCTTACATTTACGTAGTACATTCCCTCTACTGAAGGTACTCCATTATGCCATCACGTGACAACAGGTTCCTTACCGTTCAAGGTGTTTCCCGAGAAGGACAGCAACTACTGGCTGTTCCGGGAGAGGACCGTTGAGGTGTTCCGCAAGAATTCATACTGGGCGGTCAAGAATCACGGCCAGCCCTCCTCCTCCACGCAGAGCCCGCGCCGACCCTACGATCCGCACTTCGTCGTTGACTTCTGCGACAACGTACAAGACCTGCTCACAGCTTACTTTGACAACTTCTACATCGAAGGCGTCCCGGAACCCCACCGTATCTTTACAAGCTCCATATCGGTCCAAGCCACCGCGAAGCACCTGGGCATCCATCCCACCTACCTGAGGTCCATGTACTCCTTCGTGCTGGTCCGCCTGCTCCGCCGCAACAGCCGCGCCACGCTGGACGGTGAGTCACGCCAAGCTTATTCCTCTCTCGCCACTCCTCGCTGCCATCCTCTGCACCTCGTAACCTGTGAGGAAACGCACGACTCTCTCTCTCTCTCTCTCTCTCTCTCTCTCTCTCTCTTCATGGACACACGTGTGGCGATGAGGGAAGGCAGTGAGGTCTTAACAGACACTGAACAATTGATACACATATTGCAGTGAAAATTGACATTTATGACTTAAGTAATTAGTGACGAATTAATGGAAATAATGATACATGGTGCTAATATCTCTAAGTGACCAGTGCATCCATGGCATTTAGTGATATGCTGTGAACCATTGGTGGTCTCTTGCAGCGCTGGTTCACACCGGAACAGGATGATGACAGTAACATACAAAATAAAGTACAAAATATATCGAAAGAATTCGTCAGGCAGCAGATATGCTTACAAATGTTGATGCATAAATTATAGCAGGTAGTGGTGAAAGGCATTAACTAATTTCTGTTGTTTCTTCACCACCACCAACACTACCACTGCCACTGGTGTTGCAGGTCAGCTGGCACTCACAAGCAGCTTCAAGAGTGCCACCAGCCGCATCCGTGTTGGCTCGACGGAGTCTGTCAATCAGTTCCTAGACCAGTACGGCACCCACGTCATCACCGAGTATGAGGTGGGCGACGTGCTCTACCAAGTGTATGTGTTTGGCAACAGAACCTACTGGGACTTCAAGAACAACTTTGCCATGAGTACCACGTGAGTCAGTGATGGAATTCAATGAGTAAAAATTTTGATTATTCTTTATGTGCCCATGAGAGAATAGTAGCCTTTAGTACCTTTTTGTCTAATTTCACTTGTAATACGAGATTAAGAATTCTCAGGGATAAAAGTCTTTCAAGAAAACCTCACAGCAAAAGACCCAGCCAGTGTATTAAGACAAGCCAAAAACTATTCTGGCCATTCTCCTAGATCTTCCACTTGTTTATATCTTGAAAAGACATTATGGGGTAGGGCTTTTTTCATGACTGATCTCCCCTAAACAGTAAAAGAAAAAAAATTGTCAATGACTGACTACAAAAACACCCACATACTACCTATCAATTCTATCTTCAATGATAATTATTGTATTGAGTTTTTTCTTTTCATGTGGTTGGCATAATATAAGCCTTAGCAAGGATGTTATTGTGAAAGCCTTGTCTGCACCCCCACCACTACCACCAAGAGGAGCCAAACATCTATGCCTCCCAAGAATAGAGGGAAGGAACATTCAATTCACAAAGTAGAAGACTTGAAGGAGAAATACCAATTAGTGTTAATTAAAAGTTAGGAACAATGAGAAAAAATGTAGTGATGTGTGAAATGATGAAATGGATGAAAAGAAATACAATGAGATGGCTTGATTATGGTGAGATGAAGAGTAATGAGATAATAAATGAGGATATTAACTGAACTAAAGACTAGCAAGAAGGAAATCCCAGATAGAAAGTGGAAGTATATAATAAGGCAATACAGTACAGTAATACTCCGCTTAACGAACAGGATAGGGGTGTCAAAGCTGTTCGTAGAGCGAAAATTCGTTAAGCGGACGTAATTTTCCAATAGGAAATCATGGAAATGGGGGGGATGCGTTCTGGGCTGGTCCCCAACATACCACATGGGTTAAAAAAAAAAAAAAAAAAAAATATATATATATATATATATATATATATATATATATATATATATATATATATATATATATATATATACATTTGGCAGCATATTGGGCCACCGGTGTACCACTACTTTTATGATGTCATATGAGTCATTGGAAGTTAGAGGAGCTACGTACAAATTCTCTCACATTCTCGCATTTATGTTCACAAAACAACATTTCTATTAGCTTTTTACAAACCTTGCCCCAAGAAAGGATTGTTTTGTAATGCATAAAGTGAAATCTTACATGGAATACCAAAAATTAAAGCAGAGATGAGATGAGCCACAGACGAAGCGTGAGACTCGCGGCGACTCGGCCGCTTCTTCTTCTTCTTGTGACCCTTTTAGCCTGCGTGTTGTCTTTCCCCATGATATTTGTTTCCACTCCTCTATTGCCTGCTATAATGGATATCATATCTTAGTATTCATATACGCTCATGCCATGAGGATAACCTTGACTCCGTGGCACTGAATGACAGTGAATTATTAATGAAATACCACGATATTTCATTAATAATTCACTATCACTCAGTGCCACGGAGTCAAGGTTATCCTCGTGGCATGAGCGTATATGAATACTAAGATATGATATCCATTATAGCAGGCAAGAGAGGAGTGAAAACATAAAATCATGATGAAAGTAACACGCAAGCAAAAGGGTCACAAGAAGAAGAAGCGGCCGAGTGGCCGCGAGTCTCCCGCTTCGTCTGTGGCTCATCTCATCTCTGCTTTATTTTTTGGTATTCCATGTAAGATTTCACTTTATGCATTACAAAACAATCCTTTCTTGGGGCAAGGTTTGTAAAAAGCTAATAGAAATGTTGTTTTGTGAACATAAATGCATATATAAGACAGTAACACCACCTCCAGAGGTGGTGTTCCCAGCAACCTCAGAGCAACCTGAAAGCAACCTTGTCACCGTCCCTCCAAGCGTTCATGGATGCCATTTCGCTGCAAGAGGTTGCTCTGACGTTGTTAAAGAATCTTGGATCCAGCTCCAGGAGCGCTAGAGACAGAGGCCAGCCAATCACAGCGAAGCTACCGCGTTCGGTCCTTCATCCGGCAAATTCAAACCCAGAAAATTCGCTAAAACGGATGTGGTTGTACGTTATGCGGATTTTTGGTCTAACTTTATATAGTACGTTAAACCGGAAATTCGTTAAACGAACGTTCGTTAAGCGTAGTATTACTGTACAAGAGTGAAAGCACCTTGGAATAAATAAATCCACTGCAGGATAGTATTGCCACTCTCAAATGGAATGAGGCATCAGTAAGACATAATAATATAATGATTACCTGGGCACTTATTAGGAAAGTGTAACCATTAACCATTACACTTTATAAATCACATAGGTAATAGTTACATCTTGTTTTCTTTTTGGTAGCGAGGATGACTTGATACGAATGGAGCGATACTTCTCGCCTTCACACGCCCTGTATGTGGGCAACGTCAAGCTGGCTTCAGGTATGGAAGACTAACTCTAAATTTGCCTTTATCTAGAGAGAGAGAGAGAGAGAGAGAGAGAGTTGAGGGAAGAGAGACTAGAATATTCAAGGATGAGGTATGTACTGTACATAGACAGGTTCAAGTGACTTCTGCCATAAATATCCTCTGGATGAAACAATTAAAAATAAGGATCTATCAAAAAGAGACCAGACTATACCTAGCATTACAATCTTAAAATTTGCCTTATATCTTTTGACGTTTTTTTCTAATACTGTATATGAAGGTAATCCAGCAATGTACATACCTCCAGGCAACCCCCACTTTGAGGAGGCCGTGCAGCACAGACTTCTGGAGGTAACACACTTCCGCTTATACAACAGCATCTTCCAAATTTTCAAGATCCCAGACCTAGAGGAGAGACTGGAGCAGCTGGATGGACAGGTGGTCATTGGCCTCAAGCTAGAGAAGATCACCAAAATTGTTCCCAAGTCCCCAGAGCGTCACTGGCTTGGAGAGATTCTCGACAACACTCTCTCACTCTTCTATGTGACAATGTGAAAGTGAGGGAAAGGTGTACATGTGAAGAACAACAACTCAAGACTATTAAATTATGAGAATGTCGAGTATATGAAGAGATGAAGCCAAGACATCCTGGAGCAGATGAACAATAGATAGAAAAATATAAATTCCCAAATCACCAAAAACCTCAATTAATGCAACTTAAACCTATGCATACAGTATGGACAAAGTACAGAAGTGATAATTACATGATAGTATTTGCTGTCATGGTTAAACATAAGTTGCATAATAATGAACATCAACCAGGACTGTACCTGTCAGTGGGTGTCAGTTCATCTGTGTTGTGTTAGGTGGCTAGTGATACACTAAAGTGCCTTCCTTCCTCCAGCTTTCCAAGTGAAGTGATGGAGAGTGTGTGGTGTGAGGTTGTCTGGTGAACACACACTGGAGGGTGTCACAATATGCAATGTGTGGCTGCTTAAATGTTTCCTTTCAAGGCCAAGACACATTTTTAGCATTTAAAGTTCCTATTGCTCTGTTTTCTGAGTGACAGGTTTATTTCTGTACCTATCATGCCCTAGGCTTTGTTGTTAAACTAAGCAGTGTTGTTCACAATGTTCTTTGTGTGGGAAGCTTTCATATATATAGTACAAGTTTAACATATTACATGCTATGCTTTCATTTTTACCTTACTCATGTCAATAATAATTGACTTCTTTACCTTTTTTGGTATTGGTAATGGAGAAAACTTTCACATCACAACTAAAGGAGCCTAAGTTTCTAAAAGAAAAAGGTTGCAAATGTTTCATTACAGATTTTTAGATAAAGGAAATGGTAAAGATTTTAACACAATATTTACGTATATCAATACCTTGTCCATCACTCTTTGTTGTAGTCTTTGGCAGTAATAGCATGGCAGGTGTGCTGCCAGCAGGACTAGCAGACTGTCACACCTTTGTTCCAACTCTCCCTTCCTTGTTCCCATTCATTTCCACAGACTACTAGGAAGAGAGGAGTGTAGGCAAATGAATGGGAACAAAGGAGGAAGGGCTGAAACTTGAGTACAGTGGTCCCACATAGACAAATTTGGAGGTCCAGCAGCCCACACGCTTGTCACATTAGTGATCCTACCATCACACTGCAATGTGACTTAGCATACACTGACTATATTCACTGAACAACTGTCTCTTTCAATCATGTCACTTCAGGTCAACAAAATATCCAAATGTACGGCATAAGTATATATTGCATTTTTTATGAAAAAATATACAGCAATATTGATTTCCACATACACACACTGCTAACTAACACACTCATTCACACACACCTCTGGCGAACCTCATAGGATAAAAAACATTGCTGAATTGGCAGACAGACCAGTCAACTTACATCTGCCAAGCCAATATTATTTGGACTTTATCTTCTTTCTGGTCTTGGTCTTTGCCTTGTTTGTGGGCATGGAGTCAAGGCCACTGTCAAACTCAGACATGCTGGCTGTCTTGGGCAGGTTTCCACACCTCTGGTTCATCACCTGGATTTTCCTGAGGAAGTGGACACAAGTGAGTTAGGAAACCATTGAAATCATATGATTTCTTTTGATTAGCTTCTATGTGTTTCTAGCAATGATAAATCACAAGTTGAAAATAATTCACCAATACACCAAGCTGACATCCCATGCAAAGAGGTAGTGGAGACAATACACAGACACAGACAGACAGACAGACACACACACACACACACACACACACACACACACACACAGTAATAATGCACAATTACATAAAGACATCAATTTAATTTGTACCTCCTCTTCTCCTTTCTCTCCCTTTTTTCCTTCATCTCCCTCTTGGCCCTGAAGGCAGCGCCGGCTCCCAGTGCTGCTGGAGAATCCCGCAGGCCCATGCTCTTGGCATAGTGGCCAAGGTGCAGTGCCTTGAAGTTGAACATCTCCCGCACCTCCTTTGGGTACGAGGCATACGACCGGACAAATGACACATATGCTGAGGAAAAAGAATGTCAGTGACAGGGTCATCAAACTTTTATTTTCCACTGAGTTCAAAAGATTTTTCTGGATCACGAGGACTTTAAATTAGTGTCATATCATTTCCTTTTAAATTACAGGTTTTGTTCTTTTGACGCAACATAAGCTTCACTATTAGTACTTAAAAGAAATCATTTTGAAGATCAGTGCATTGTAAATCAATTATTTTTTCCCATTACAACTGTATCTTTTAATCATTTGACTTCACTTGACCTGCAAGGAATAGTCTTATGATAATTAAATCTGTGTGCACATCATACACCATACACCAGGCTGACACAGGTTGTGCTGCTACTGAAAACAAACAGCCATCATGGAGTAACACCATAATCTGCCTTTTTTACTGATGCCTTTCCACCACTAGTGTACAAGAGTCACTTGGCTCAGGGCTCATGACAGCTCACCTTTCCTGGCCAGGTCACGGAAGTCACTGTCTGAGAGAAGCAGCTTTTCCACCTGCAGCTGCATGCTGGTGGCAGCTTCCTCCACGGTGTTGGCCACAGGCTGCACAAGGGAGGAGAAGAGAAACAGTTAGTGAGCTCAGGTGCATTATCATCTAAAAAGTATTTACTAAAAAGGCAATGGAAACATGGCTATGTAATACAATGCCTTTTATGTTTAATTCATAATATCAAAGGAAAATTTAAGTCCTCCAGAAATGCATATTTTTTACTTATCTATCTCCTCATCACTCATCAACTACCCAAGGCACTACAGCCTGTGTCAGGCGTGGCACTGTTGGTGGTGATGGTGACAGGCTGACACACTTACCTTTTTGCTGTCAGGGTCTGGAGGCAGCACCAGGGTCCTCAGCACACCATGCATGTTGATCTCCTTCAGTCTGGAAGCAAAAGATGACATCCATGACTGACAGACACATGAGTGTAAACAAACAATAAAATAATGAAAGAATGAAATAAAAAAAGACCATGGAAGATAGTAAATAACTAAATCATTTCTTTCATGGAGGGACAAGAAAATGCCCAAGAGAGTGACAAATGTATTCCTTGAACACACACACAAAAGCAAAGAAACCTGTAACAGTGTAAACACAACAGTAAAGGCCACTAAAGAGAGACGAGCTAAGAAAATACATCATGGGGAGGCAAATGTGAGACATGGCCCATGGCTGCAGGGTGTGTTAAGGTTGGCATACCAATCAAATAAAAGCTTACCACTGAATCAAAAGACCATAACCACATTCTCAATGACTCACGTAATCTTGTGGCTTTCCAACATCTGAATGTAGGGAGCCTCGGCTGGAGCCAGGAAGACGAGGGCCGAGCCACGGGCATTGACTCGGGCAGTACGGCCAACGCGGTGCACGTAGTCTGCCGCAGTGCACGCTGCATTGAACTGCACAATCCACCTCACCCTGGGCATGTCCAGGCCCCTCGATGCAACATCCTACCATGAAAAGGAGGCCTGTTAATTAATCCAACTTATGAGCAACATAGGAAGCCAGGATAACATTTATGATGCTTGCCTATTAGTACATTACAATCCATCAACATTCACTCTACAAACATGGATATTTACTTGCTTTTACATCAGCAACTGGTCTTTTCCTTACCACCAATACTCACTGTGCACATCAGAACTCCAGCTGCAGCATTCTTGAAGGACTTGAACACAGCAGAGCGATCCTGAAAGAAGCAAAGGCTAACACAAGGATGGGGCAAGATGTATCCAGTGTTACAGATTCAATTTACAGGATATTTCCTGCAGCCTTTAAGATGCATCAAGAGATCATTTTTACTCCTTAGAGAGAGAGAGAGAGAGAGAGAGAGAGAGAGAGAGAGAGAGAGAGAGAGAGTGTACAATAGTGCTTCCAGACCTGCTGAGTCATACTGCCATGAAGTTTTTGGAAGAGGATGGCATCTGGTTTTTCTCTTGACTTTTCTTGCCCTAGCTCTTCCTCCTCTTCCTCTTCCTCTTCCACATCCTCCTCATCGTGGCTCCCCTCTCCATCATCCTGTTGTCCGGCCAAAACCTTCTCTGCTCGCCGCAGAAGTGAAGTTTTATTCTTAACTTCCTGTCCATATCTGAAGAGAACAAGTAAATTCACATGAGTTCTTGATGAATGCATTTCCCAAGATGGCATACAAGCAAGTAATTATTGTGAGTGACATAAACTGTTACACCATTGCCAACCACATGCAAGTTCTGTGACGGGAAATGTCGTGAAAAGTGAGTTTGTATTTCTACTCAGTGACTGGACATTTTCTTCCTTGAGTGAGAGGTCAATGTTACACTCACCTAGACAGGAGGTTGGAGAACAAGGCTGTGTGATAGTCCACCATGTCTTGTGTTGCAAAGAAGATGATCATTTTCCTCTCATCACCAAACTGTGGAGAGACAAGCTGCCCTGTATATGCCTCTGTTAACCAGGATGACTCCATGATGTACTTCACAGATTTTTCATGAAATAATTACTGTATTACTGCTGCTGTATCAGAAACTAATCTACCTGTGTGAACATAATGTAATCATAGTCCTAGGATAGAATACATTCTACACACTTTTCTGATCCTAAGGCTAATAAACTTTTTCTAAACTTGGCATATTTTAAAGCTGTTTGGAATACAGATGCACCTTTCTATTTATTAATGAAATACTCATAATAGCAAAATACCTTTTACACCCCTCTGTTTACCTTACACTTGGAGAGGATGAAAGCTGCCAGGGTGACCAACCTCAGTTTTGCAGGCACCAGCAGGTAATGGTGGGACAGGTTGGCTGGGGTGGCCAGAGCTTCAGAGGTAAGCTGGTTCTCAGTGTTGTCCTCACAACTCACATCCACCACCTTGGGCTCCACAAGACTCATGCCTGGGGAAGAAAGCTGTGTAGCAAACACTGCACACGTCTTTTCCTCATGTATCTGACTTAATAGTTTACAAAACATGAATTGCTGTTGCATTTGGTGTTGATGTTGCTACTACAGTGATGCCTCATGATAACAGACACTTCAGGGGTGAGGGGTTGCCCATTACCAAGAACTATTCGTTACTGAGGGAGGTTTGTCTGCGAGACCCTTCAACATCCCCTTTCCCTCTTTTTTGGTAGTTTATTATTTTATAATAATGCAAAAAAAATTTTTTTTGATAATTTAATGCATCTTATGTTTAAATAAAAGAGTTCATTATTGTTTAAGAAGTGTTCAGTAACAAAAATTTGTCATACCAAGAATAGATGAATTAAAGAGATAGCTTCCCGTTTATTGTAATGGCTGATTCCCAAGTGGTCCAATGGCACTTTTAACAAGCATTCAATGACTGCCTGAAGGACATTGCTGAGGTGAGAAAGGGGGAAAGGATGATAATTTATTGTCAGAGTAAGAGTAAACTACCTCCACACTATTGCCACCTCTCCATAGATCACAGCCTTGCTGCTCTACCTCCTTGCCCTCTGTCTCTCTCTTTTTCTCTCCCACTCTGTCTCTCTCTTTTTCTCTCCCTCTGTTTTCTATATAAATTAGTGTGTTTCCGAAATTACTTCCAAAATTCCTTCTAACTTTTGTTCCACATCACCAGTGAGAGAGAGAGAGAGAGAGAGAGAGAGAGAGAGAGAGAGAGAGAGAGAGAGAGAGAGAGAGAGAGAGAGATCAAGCAGCTGTGTCACATCACTTTTGCCACTGCGCTAATGAAAACTTCACTCATTATATCATCTACCAGAAGAAAACCTAGTCCACTTCAAACTAAATTACCCTCAGTTAAAAGAAGAAAGAAATGAAACTGTAGACCTCCAAGACCTCCAAAGACCAGTAAATAAAGACAAAAATCAAGTGATTGGAGCATTTTAGATTTACAAGTCAGTCATTTGCATATTTGTCAGCCATGGTGCTCGCTCTCGCTCGCTCTCTCTCTCTCAGTCTGAAAGTTTCATTATCCTTACTTGCTGAACAACATTCAAACAGAAATGTATATCTAGAAATTCACACCAGCAGGCCCCCCCTCTCTCTCTCTCTCTCTCTCAGTGTGGTAGTGTCATTATCCTCGCTTGCTCAAAAACATTCAAGCAGAAATGCATAAATAGCAATCACTTCGACAGGCAGCAGTTCCAACCCGCCCACTGTGCGTGTCAATCCAGGGATCCCCATAGGCAAGCAGCCACCCCTCTCCATCTAATTACAAGTTTTGTGAAGTGTAGATGAACAAAATGAGTTACAATGGTACCTAGCATGCCTTTTCGGCTTGTTTATCATGTTATGTGTATTCATCCACACGGCCACTCGGGAACTATGGATTTGTGGAGGAAAAAAAAATAAATAAAAACGCCATGACGGTCCCCCAAAAATTGGTTAGTTTCTGACCAGTATGTTATTGAGTGAAATCAGTTACTGTGAGGTCCATTATCATCAGGCACCACTGTATTACTATTACTACTGGCCAGTGTGGCACTCACCTGCCAATTTCTCCACACCAGCAGACAGAGTAGCAGACAGCATGATAGTTTGTCTGGAGGAGCTTGGCCCAGGCTGCTGCTCACAAAGGGTCTCAATGATGCTGCAACACAAAGGAAGGTATTGGTTAATATCATCCTTCCAATTATTATTGAGTTACTTTGTATTTTTCCAACAGCACAGCCATTGTTTCCATGTAAATGCTTAGGGAAGCAAATATTGTTTGTCTGAGAAAGTAAGTTCCCAAAAGTTTTGTAAAAGTTCATATTAGCTACAACAAACATCTACTAGCACTACCATAATATATTTCTTACATTGTAAACAAGAAATAGTATAGTCACTGTAGAAGTGAATCACACAAGATGGGAAGCAGTGAGGGTGGAGGCTGAAAGGGCACCAGGAGTGCAGGGAGTCAGTGGAGGTTTGTGATTAAGCTCTACCTTTGCCTATTATCAAGGGACTGAAAACCATGTGATATCCATGCTAACCAATACTTCATGTTAAGAGTTATCACTGAGAAAGGACAAGCAAGTGCAAGTAAGTATGGCACACCTGGTGATGCTGCGCTCATATCCCATGTCCAGGAGTCGGTCAGCTTCGTCAATTACCAAGAACCTGATGGAGGCAAGGCTGAGGCTTTTGGTGCTGTGCAGGTGGTCAATGAGGCGGCCTGGTGTGCCCACCAGGATGTTGATGCCCCGGCGAAGACGAGCCTTCTCTGCTTTCTTCTTCTCTCCGCCAATGAGGTATCCGGGCACCACCCACACACATGACTGGCATAAGCAAGTAAGTAAGGAACAGACATTCTAAGTTTTATGCTTTGGGATAATGATTAAGCATAGGAATAGATATTTACAAATTTCTCTTAATTACAGTACTGGTGATCTCGAGACTGAAGCAGAGTCATTAGAAGACAAGACATAGAAATCTCTCTTCCTCTGGAGACAGACTGAGGGAAGCACATTTAACACAAGTAAAGCAAGGCATGAAGGATTTCCTGAATAAACAAAGTCTGAGTAAACATGGAGTTCAAGAAGGAAATCCAATCAATCAGATCATTGGAGAGCAGTACCTTGTGCAGCCTCTCAAACCACTGGTAGCTCTGCAGGGCCAGCTCCCTTGTGGGTACCACCACCAGCGCCAACACCCCATCGCTGCGCTGCACCCGCGGCACTTGCTGGACCAGGAGCAAGGAAGAAGACATAGTGAGGCTTTCATCAGGGCCATGACCACAGAGTTTTATTTTGGTAATAGCAACACTGGTAACACTAAGGTTGGTAAAATGACTTCACTGGCAGGCACTCACCATCATGAGAGAGTGGAGGATAGGGAGGGCATAGGTGAGGGTCTTGCCAGAGCCAGTCTGTGATTTGACCAGTGTGTCCTTGCCACCCAGGATGGATGGGATGGCTTGCTGCTGCACTGATGTCATGGAGGAAAATCCCAATTTCTCCAAATTTGACACCTGCAAAAGATGAAATATTCAAGAAATAATAACTTGTGTTTTACAGTCATAATCAACATTTGTAATATGTCAGTTTGCCAATTGGCAAAAAAAAATTTCTGATTTATTCTTCAAAAGATACATCCAATCTTTTCATATTTAACAGCTATATATTCAGTCTACCACAATTGAAATGGATAGAATTTCATGTTTATCTTTTAATAAATTTGAAGTGTGTGTGTTATGGCCTACTCTAACCTCAAAAATAAGATTCGATAAAAAAATTACTAATAAAATATTTTAATTCATGAATCACAATGAAAGGAGGGAGAACAGGACTCCTCTAGGGTCCTCATCCCACAATGGTACCAGTCCCAGCACTACTTACAATCTGTGGGGCAAGATCCAGTGAAGAAAAGGACTCCTCCGAGAAGACCTTTTCTGAGAGCTTGGTCACATCTGATTTGGGAATGAATGGGATAGCTGGATTGCCAGAGAAGAGGGAAGTGACAATCTCCTTCTTTTCTTCATTTGGGGCATCTCCCACATCCTCAGTTGCAGGCTTGGGAGGTTGATCTGTTTCCTTCCCGGCATTGGCAGGGGTGACCGTGGCCTGTTTGGCCTCGGGGACATGTGCTGTCTTGGGACACTTCTTGGGCAGGGAAACATCCTCTGCCTCCCTCTTCTGGTGATTCTGGAAATAATTCTGAAAACACACCAAATAATTTTTTGCAATAAGTATATTAAGAAATGAGAGAGAGAGAGAGAGAGAGAGAGAGAGAGAGAGAGAGAGAGAGAGAGAGAGAGAGAGAGATTTCTATTGCAGCTAAATTTTTAAACACAAATAAAAGCTATGCCATCATTACCCTCATATCAAACATGGCCTGGCTATCATAACCCTGAAAACAAGATGCTGCTGTGTTTGAGGGCAGTCTGTGGCAGTGGTAGTTATTAACACGTGGAGAGAGAGCTGAGGATGAACACCTTGTCATCTGTCATCTTGATGACGGGAATATTTTTGTTTAGTAATAGTGTTGCCTTAGTAAGAGCCACATTCGTTCCCTAACATCTGGGGAAGTGTTACCTGCCTGCCTCCTCCCAAGCCGCGTGACAGGTTCAACACCAGTCCTCCTGCTGCTGCCTGCCCGCCCACACCACCCACACCACTCATCGCTCCTCTGTGGTACTGGCGGTGTCCCTGTGTCCCCGTATCCCTGCACGGTGTCACTCCTACCGTCCCAGGGCGATACGCGGTGTGAAAACCTGGCTTCTACTATCCTTGCGGTGCCTCAGACTGGTTCGCAACTTCACACGTGCTGGCGGCGCGTTAACTCAGGCTTGTGTTGTGGATAATACCAATTAAAGACTATTTATATATATATATATATATATATATATATATATATATATATATATATATATATATATATATATATATATATATATATATATATATATATATATATATATATATATATATATATATATATATATATATATATATATATATATATATATATATATATATATATATATATATATATATATATATATATATATATATATATATATATATATATATATATATATATATATATATATATATATATATATATATATATATATATATATATATACATATAGTCTTTGATAATACCTTTCCATTATGTCTATGGGTGGGATGGGTGGGTGTAAGTGGGTGTGGGTGAATCAGTATAAAAAAAAAAGGAAGGCTGCTGTACAATGACGTAATGAGTAGTGAAAGAACCATAAAGAATCAAACTGGGTCGTGATAAAAAGAAAGTTTGAAGAACACTGCCTCAGGCATAGTTATATATTTACATCAAAAGTTTCTCTTTCTTGGAAAACAAACAAAATCTTAATTATTGACTTTAAGTTTGGAAGGAAAGTTTGAATCTCTCTCTCTCTCTCTCTCTCTCTCTCTCTCTCTCTCGTAGTAGTAGTAGTAGTAGTAGTAGTAGTAGTAATAGTAGTAATAGTAGTAGTAGTAGTAGTAGTAGTAGTAGTAGTAGTAGTAGTAGTAGCTGTTGTTGTTGTTGTTGGTGGTGGTGGTGGTGGTGGTGGTACGTGGTGGTGTTATTGTACGTGTTAGTAGTAGTAATGGGTTAAATGATAGTAGTAGTAGTAGTAGTGGTAGTAGTAGTCACATATCAGAGGAATATGATACACAACTCACCAACCTTTGTGTGGGCGGGGAGCGTGGCATCGTTGCAAATTCATTATTGTCGTGAACGGTCACGCGTTATTTTGCAATTTTCACCCCAATCACAGACAACAAACTCAAAATCAGTTTGGTGCATTTTGTAATTTTTTTTTATACAATCCACTCATATACTGGAATTTAAATCAACCAACATAGTTGTTCCGTTGCACATCTTCTAAATATCCACCAAGCCGACTTTTTTTTCCTTTTTACTGACTTGATGTTCATGAATAAAAATATACGCGCCCGCAGCCAACTGCACATTTGCACTCATGGCTATGGTCAAGAAGAAACTAAATGACACTGTTGCACCACGGAACGATGATACAACATGCGTGGACACGCAACAAGTGGGTACAATACCCTGTTACAGCGTATCGTGCCACTGGGGGATACGCAACAATGAAACGATACATGGAAATGCAACAAGTGTGTACGCGTCTTAACCCGGCCACCTGTTACAGTAGCTTAATTATGCCAATGAAAGAAATAATTGAAACGGAGGAAGAATTAAAACATAATTAATAGAAGAACTGTTATTCAAAGGAGACCGAAATAATCGAAGAAACAAAGAAAGCGTTAAATGAAATGTGGAAAAAGAGAGAATGACAAAGAAAAATTCTAGAAAACTGAAAACTGATCACTGAAAAACAGTACAATAAAGATCAAATCAGGCAAGCACCGTTACAAAGGCAAGGCTTCCAGGCCGACACCTGACCTGACCTGACAGTAGTACAGTAGTAGTAACATAACATATAACATAACATAAATAATAGGATAACAAAGGGCCACCAGGACCCATCTATAACATAACATAAATAATAGGATAGTAGTAGTAGTAGTAGAAGTAGTAGTAGTAGTAGTAGTAGTAGTAGTAGTAGTAGTAGTAGTAGTAGTAGTAGTAGTAGTAGTAGTAGTAGTAGTAGTAGTAGTAGTAGTAGTAGTAATTAAAGTATCAGCATCAGCATCAGCAGTAGTATAATATCAGCAGCAGCAGCAGCAACATCAGCAACAGCAGTAGCAGCAGCAGCAGCAGCAGAGCAGCAGCAGCAGCAGCAGCAACAACAACAACAACAACAACAACAACAACAACAACAACAACAACAACAACAACAACAACAACAACAACAACAACAACAACAACAACAACAACAACAACAGTAGCAGCAGCAGCAGCAGGAAAAAGAAGGGAAAAAAAAACTCATCACAAAACAACTCTGCGGTGAAACCAAGCCACGTTTCATTTACTCTACGGGCAAACTATCCACATTTTTTTTTTCTCCCTCCTCTCTCATGGTTTCTCTCTTTGACCTTGTCACATACTCAGTTACTTACATTCTCCCCCATCCTCATCCACACTGTACCTACAACTATAACTCCTTCTCTCCCTCTCTCCCTCTCTCTCCATGCACCTGATGGAATGTATAGTTGGTTCTGTACAAGTTATGTGGTGAAACCATTTTGCAGTGACCTGAAATTGTTTGAAACGTAAATCAGAATGAGAGAGAGAGAGAGAGAGAGAGAGAGAGAGAGAGAGAGAGAGAGAGAGAGAGAGAGAGAGAGAGAGAGAGAGAGAGAGAGAGAGAGAGAGAGAGAGAGAGAGAGAGAGAGAGAGAGAGAGAGAGAGACATTTATTGTTGCCATTTCAGAGGTATAAAGGTACAACAAAATAAATGGGAGTTGTGAAGGAAACATATACTGTATAGTGCATGCATTTAAACTTGGTCGTGATTAAAAGATAAATCAATCGAAAACACTAAATTTGCTGATCATACGGCATAAGCTCAGTCAGACTCGTTAATTAAGTTCCGCCCACCCCAGCCTAAAAAAGAAGGCAGAACCCAGGCACTGCATCAACCCTAGAATTAAGAAAATAAAGACATTTTGATAGGAAGAAAACTTTTTGTGGAAGAAATAGAGAACATCAAGAACACACTGGATAAGTCCTAACAAATAAGGCAAAAGAGCAAAATGTATGATAAAAGGGAGTGGCGATGCAAAGAATAGTTTAGACTTTTAGAATACTCCCGTGCCCCGATAACCTGCTGAAGCGCCGTTGCCAAAGATTAAACTCCGCCAGGATCCTTCTTTCAAATCTACATCTACGTACATCTCGCAAATCGCTTGTAAAATAGGAAGACTCAGAGAAGAAGGAAGAGTAAGATGAATCAGGATCAGTAGAAGGAAGAAGACCCGATAGGAAGATAATAGCAGTGAGTAGGAGCTGTGTGAGAGGTACGTCCGTCTTATTATTGACTGACTCGCCTTTGACTGGACTCTGGGCTGTGGACTGCTACACTGGCTTTCTTATTTGGTCAGGACTACACTGCTAGACTAATTTAAGTACTTTCTTGGACTGGACTTGACTGGTAGAGTGATTTACTTGTTTGGACTGAATTTACCTTAATGTTGATTGGTCTCTGTAATGCCGACTTTTGCAATGAACTGTAAAGTCTATCATATCGAGTCTTCTGATGGCGTGATCACTATACTGGGAGTGCACTCCATCAGTCATTTGCTAGTGTGATGGCAGACCACTTACCCTCGAGTGTTGTTTGGCAGCGTGTGTGCGGGCTTGGCAAACTTGAGGGAGTGGCCTCTCAGGTTGTCCAATGTTAAAACAAGTGAATGTCATGATATCCTTGCATCATCTCCAACACCTGAGTCACATCCACTTTGTTCTGCCTGTTCTGCAGTGTCTGAAATAACACATACGTTTCTTTCTGAGAGCGAGGTTAGAATAGTTCTTTTCGTTAGTTTCATTGTAAATCTCTTGACTGTATAGATCATGATTAGGGGAAAAATGATGTTCTGTTAACAAGATAAATTATTAGTCTGGAGGTTAGAGAGACAGGATAATTTCCTTGAAACTTCTTGTTGTGTATTATGTGTTTGACTGGTGACACTTCAAAGTTACTCCATCTGCACAGTTCCTAACAACTGGCAGTTGGCGGACAGTGCATCAGTGATGGCAGCAGACATGGAGGCCAACCTCCACCAGTGGGCCAATAACCTCTCCAGCCGCCACAAGCTCTTCTCCCACGACCAGCCACTGGCACCACACCATTTCTCCATGTAAGACTGTTGAGAGGGTTATGCATTCTTGTTATCCATTTTGTAACATCATGCTGATGCTGACAAACTCTCTCTCTCTCTCTCTCTCTCTCTCTCTCTCTCTCTCTCTCTCTCTCTCTCTCTCTCTCTCTCTCTCTCTCTCTCTCTCTCTCTCTCTCTCTCTCTCTCTCTGTGAAATAAGGCAAATAGCATAGCAGAAATATATTTTTTTTCACCCTTAATGTAAGAAGTGCTCTTGTCATAGACCAGCAAAGGCAGTAAAAAAGATTAATTAAGAAAAGTCCACTAAAGGTGCCATTCCCTAAAGAAGTGCTAAATGCAAAGAGAAGTCCAAGTTAACTGGAGAATTGTCTTGAAAACAACCAATCACTTGTATATTTATATTATAATTATTGTATATTTATATTATGATTATTTTAAACACATGAATTTTATATCTTCTCGTGAGACACTAACCTCTTGATCTTTCCACAGACTGCTGCAGGAGAAGAACCTAAAGCCATGTTTCTCCTTCTTGGCACGGCACGTTGTCCCGCCTGACCAGGGGAGACTGATCAAGCTGAACCTTAAACATGCCAGGATCAGGAAGGTAAGGCTGGCCATGGGGACGTGCCTTACAGTGATCACCAGAGACTCTTACCCTTGTCATTGCATTCCTTGTTAAGATTTTTTTTTTTCCATAACAAGGTCTTCATACAACCTTATTCCCACTGTGTATTAGGGTCAGCCACTTGAGTAAACTTTTCCATTTGTGTCTATTCATTGTGTCCTCTTGAAGTCCAAGTTTATTCATGTCACACTTCAGCATGTCTTTCCATCTAATAATCTGTCTATTTTTTCCATAGCAAGGTGATATGAACTAAATCTTCAGAATCAGTTATAAGTAGAGAGAAAGAAATAATAGGTTCCAGCATGATAAAGTTAGATAAGAAAAAGATAGGAAGAAATTAACCCATGAATTAAATGGACAGTGAATGGGATAGATAAAGAAATCAGGATGTTACTGCTGAGTCATTAGGGAGCTTGGAAAGAAGATAAGGCAGATTTCTAGATGGTGGATGGTAGATGGTGGAAATAGGTAAATGTATTTAGAGAGGAACTCCCACTTGTAGGCTTGGTGGCATTTTGCAGCATCCCTTATTTTTCATGTTCTTTGTTTCTCTTTTAAAATACTACTCCCTGGATGGTGTGTGTGTGTGTGTGTGTGTGTGTGTGTGTGTGTGTGTGTGTGTGTGTGTATTCACCTAGTTGTATTCACCTAGTTGTAATTTTACAGGGCCTGGTTATCATACTTGTGTGGCCCCGTCTCCATATCTACACACATCCAACTTTCCTTTAAAACTATGCACACTCCTCGCTGACGCCACCTCCACACATCTCTGTGGGAAACTATATTTCTTCACATCCTTCAAGCATATTCCCTTCCCTTGGCTATCTTTTTACTATGTGATCTCGTAGTTCGATTTAAATTTTCTTCTCTCAACATCATTTGCTCATTATCCACTTCATCCAAACCGTTCAACAGTTTATAAACCTGTATTAAATCTCCTCTTTCTCTTCTTTGTTCCAAGGTAAGCAAATTCATTTCTTTTAATCTCTCCTCATAGGTCATTTCTGCCAATTCCGGAACCATTTTTGTTGCCATTCTCTGCAATCTCTCCAACTTCCTTATATGCTTCTTTTTATAAGGGGACCAAACCACTCCAGCATATTCCAATCTTGGTCTAATTACCGTACTAATTAATTTCTTCATCATATCTTTATCCATATAATGAAAGGCTAATCCAATATTTCTAATCAAATTATATGTTTCTCCAAACATCTTGTCAATATGAGCCTCAAACTGCCCATGGTCTTGTATTATCACTCCCAAATCCTTTTCCTTTTCCACCTTTTTCAACACTACTTCTTCACCCATCTTATATGACCCTCTTGGCCGTCTTCCACTCTTCCCCATCTCCATCACATGACTTTTGCTCAGATTAAATTCCATCTCCCACCTCTTGCTCCACTCCCAAATCCTATCCAGATCTGCCTGTAAAATTTCACAATCTTCTTCACTCTTCACACACCTACACAACTTCGCATCATCCGCAAACAAATTAATATAACTGTTTACTCCTCTGGCATATCATTAATATAGACAAGGAAAAGTATTGGTGCCAGCACTGAACCTTGTGGGACTCCACTCTCCACCACCAACCAGTCCGACTTTGCATCCCTTATTACCGTTCTCATCTCCTCCATCTCAAGTAGTTTTCCATCCACTTTAACACTTTTCCTTCAGTCCTCCATAAATCTCTAATTTCCATAGCAGTCTCATGTGAGGTACCTTGTCAAAAGCTTTTTTAAATCCAAATATACACAGTCCATCCATCCTCTCTCTCTTGTATTTTGTCAACCACTCTTGAATAAAAGCTCAGTAGATTTGTTACACATGACCTCCCTTTCCTAAAGCCAAATTGATGATCCGATAATAACTTATGATCCTCCAGGAACCGTATCCAATATTTCTTTATCACCCTCTCACAAATCTTACCGACCACACTTGTTAAAGACACAGGTCTATAGTTAAGAGGCTCTTCCTTACTGCCTCCCTTATAAATGGGCACCACTTCAGCTCTTTTCCACTCTACTGGTACTTCCCTGTTTCTAATGAGCACCTTATAATATCATATAATGGATCAATCAATTCTTCTCTACATTCCTTCAATAATTTTCCTGAAACTTCATCTGGTCCCATCGCTTTATCATCTTTAAGTTCCTCCAACATTTTATATAACTCCTTTTAGGTATCTTAATGTCATCCATGTGCACATTTCCTTCTACATTCTGAGGCTTTACAAACATTGTTTCTTTAGTAAATACTTGTTGAAACCTATTATTTAGCAATTCGCTATATTCTTAGGGTCATCTACTATCCCTTGCTCTCCTTTTAATCTTTCAATGGACTCTCTCTTTTAAGTTTACCATTTATGAACCTGTAAAACAATTTTGGATGTTCCTTACTCTTGTCTACAATATCTTTTCAAATTTTCTTTCTTCCTCCTCCTTACCCTCACATACTCATTTCTCGCCACTCTATAATTCTCCTTATTTAGTATATTCCTGCTCTTTTTCCATCTTTTCCAAGCCACATCTCTCTTTTCTTTAGCCTTAACACAAGTTGCATTAAACCAATCCTTTCTTCCTTCCTCTCTCGGTTTATACTTTGGTACAAATTTCATAACTCCTTCTTTATAATATTTCATAAAAATCTCATATTTTTTTGCACTTCTCTGATTTGTAACATCTCCCAATCTAATGTTCTGAAATAATTTTTCAAACTTTCTGTGTCCATCTTTCTATAATTCAATCTACCACTCCTGTATGTCTCATCTTTCCTTCGCTGTGTTGTTGCCATCTGCATTTCCATAACCACATGATCACTCTTCCCAATGGACATTTATATTGTATATCCCACATAGGTACACTTCTCTTGTTAACACCAAATCCAGTCTAGCCGGTTCATCATCTCCTCTATATCTAGTATTTTCTTTCACCCTCTGTTCCATCATATTTTCCATCATTAGATTAAGAATCTCTCTCCCATGCTTCCTCTCCAACACCACTTACTAGATTTTCCCAATCCACCTCCTTACAATTAAAATCTCCTACTAGTATCACCTTTCTTTTTCCAGTTAATACACTTTCCAAACTCTGTAAAGTATCCTTGATCATATTGTCGTATTCCTTAATGTCCAAGAATTTGTTTTAGGAGGTACATAGGTCACCATGATTATTAATTCTTTTCCATCACTTTTTAACCTTATGCTTATCACTTCTGCGTTGTTCTTCCCATACCAAACCTTATCCACATTTATCTCCTTCTTCGTCATAATCATAACTCCTCCTCCACCTTTACTCTCTATCCTTTCTCCATATATTATATTTATTATCCAAATTTACCTTTGTTTTTCATGTAATTTTGTCTCAGTCAAACACACTATATCAGGCTTCTCCACCATCATATAGTCTTGCAATTCCAATCTACTTGACAGTATCCCATCTATATTAGTATACATTACGGTCCACCCACTGCTCCTCTAGGGTTCCTCCGCATTCCTTCTTTCCACATACCACTTTCTGACTCTCTCTCCTATAACTCTCCAAAAAAACTTTTCTTTTTCCTCTTCAGACCGTTCATCATTTTCCTTCTCGCCTCTTCCAACAATTCCTTATATCTTTCTCTCTTCCTCATTTCTATTTTTCTCACACACCTCTTTACAACCTTCTACCTCTCTTAATTTTGATGTTCTATATAAAATGTCCTCCGCAGATTGTTGTAACTTCAGTACTACTTTAATCGGTCTCTTTACTCCCTCCTTATACGGACCCAGTCTATGGATCTCTTCCACTTCTTCTTGTAGGTCTTTTTTTTCATCATCATTTAGATTTTTAAACAGATCTCTTACCGTTTTTAATTCTTCTTTAATTCTCTTAGGCTTGTATGTTATATTTTGTTCTTTCATCCCAAATATTAACACACTTCTTCTTTTCTACTATTTCTCTTATCAATGTTTCCTTGTTCTTCATAACATTAACCAGTTCCTTAGACCTTTCTTTTTTGTCTTCATTCAACTGATCTTTAATTATTTCTTGTAATCCAACCATCTCTGCTTCCCTTGACTCAGTCCATTGTGTTTTCTTCAGTTTAAACCTTTCACTTTGCTCACTGATCATTTCCTTAAAGTCATCTTTCTCCTTTACGACTTTCTCCATTTTCTCCTCCACCCGCCTCTTATATTTTTCAACCTCCACTCTCAAGTGTGCATTCTCATCCACCAATCTTTTTCATTTTCCTCCAGTCTCTTGACTCTTTCCTTCAAAGCCTTGCAGAATTCTCTATCCTGCTACTCCTCACTCTTCTGAACTTTTAATTCCTTCACCAACTCCTCAAATTTTTTTTCTAGCATTACCAATCTACCTTGCATTGTTGCTCCTGTTGAAGATGGACTTATATTTTGAATGGTTACTTTGGGTTTTGCTCCTTGGGCCTCATCGGCATATTTTGAATTTGGTAACTTATTTCTTACGGGTCTATCCATTTTTCTTTCACTCTTCCCGGGAGCGTGTGGGTGTGTGGTGGTGTGGCGCTGGCGGTCAGGCCTGGTAGCTACGTGTGTGTGGTGGGATGCGTTGGCGGCTGTTTATGGCTGGCCTTTGTGTGGTTTCTGCGCTGTCGTTTTGAGTGCGGAGGTTCCAACACCTCCAATCACTCTTATGTATACGCCACCAGGCTACGTTCACTCTGTACACTCGTTCACTCGCTCTGGTTGCCCTTTTGTACTAGTGACGGTTCTCACTCCAAGCACATTGTTTAGCGTGTGGAATGTTAGGTAGACGGTACTCTGAGCAAGGAGGCACGTCCGCTCTGCACGGAGCGCGGAGTGATAAGCCTTTCATGTTCCCCAGAGCCTGAAGGAGGAAGCTGAGGAGCCGTCATCCCTCCATGATTACCTGAGACTCAAGACTGCCATATTGGATGCCAGGACAGCCATTGCTGCTGAGACAAAGGAGATATCACGGCTTGGTGAAGAGATTTCTTGGTAGTCAGCCATGGAAATAAGAATTGTGAAAGGCAGCAAGAATTAGTGAAGTAGTAGTGAATGCCTTTTCTCCTAATAAGAGGGCAGCATTTACAATTACTAGATTCAAATAAAGCAATACCATCTGACACACTCTGCATCCACAGGCCAGAAGAAGGAAGAGCTGCGACAAAGTGAAGTGGAGGCGTGGAGGAAGATGGGTCTGGTTAGGGCAGCACAGCAGGACAAGGAGCAGCTGACTCACCACTATGGACAGTGGAGTGCCCAGCTGACAGAACTGCAGGAAGACCAGCAGCGGGAAGAGAGAAAAGTTGCCAAAGCAAATCTGGCTATCAAGGTGTGTGTTTCACTGTTTCACTGTCTGATCTGCTGCAGTCTCTGACGAGACAGCCAGACATTACCCTACGGAACGAGCTCAGAGCTCATTATTTCTAATCTTCAGATAGGCCTGAGACCAGGCACACACCACACACCGGGACAACAAGGTCACAACTCCTCAATTTACATCCCGTACCTATTCACTGCTAGGTGAACAGGGGCTACACGTGAAAGGAGACACACCCAAATATCTCCACCCGGCCGGGGAATCGAACCCCGGTCCTCTGGCTTGTGAAGCCAGCACTCTAACCACTGAGCTACCGGGCGTGTGTGTGTGTGTGTGTTTAGGTTAAGTGATATACATATATACATATACCAAGGCTGTCTCTCCCAATAAAAGAGGCACACAGCTTTCAAATTCACATTGATTCACATCACTTCCTTAGCTTTTGGTCCATTTTGGCCCTCACTGTACGGGCATCAGTAACACAGCTTGAACAGTTTGGTGAGATGAGAGGGAATGAGGTGATTTAGTCATGTACAAAATAGAGGTGAGGAGTACACAACGTATTCACTAAACTCTATTTCCATTGTACTGTACTTGCATGTCAAATCTTCCTTTTCTCTGCAGGACAGGGTGCACAATGACTTAATGCAGCTAGAGAGGGTTCATCAGGCCCTCCTCAGCAGCAGCAGCAGCAGTAGCAGCCGTCCCTACGCTGCATACTCCCTCCATCAGATGAAGGTACTTGTGGAGTGAGGCTCAGGTTGCATTTGTGTATTTCCAGAAGCCATTACTTTAATCAGTTCGTTTGTTATTTTAAGCAATTATTATTTTGAATAGTTTAGTAAATTAACTGGGAAAGCCTCAGAAGCCATCCTACATCATATGAGAACATAATCTTAAATCTATTCATAATGGTGATAATGACTTTGTAACTGTCTTAACATTAGTAGATGAATGATGATGAGAATATAACATGAGAAAACAATAAAAGAACAGTTGATCTATATATGGCAGTTCCTGACCACTTAAAACTTATCATCTGCCATGACCATCCATATATTCACCCAGCTTCCTCTTGAAACTAATGTCTGGCCACTTACTATGCTCTCACTGAGCATGTTTTGCTTATTAACACTCCAAACTGTAGCGAATGTAATGATTCCCTTCATAGGAAGGCGTGTGGGAGAGAATAGGTGAGAGTGTTGATGAGTTGAGCCCCAGGGGACTGGTGGAGGCAGTGGTGGGGGAGACCCGGGACGGCCAGCATGCCCTGCGCACCTTCCTGCAAGGGGTGGACCTCACCAGGGATGCACATGAACTCAGGTGTGTTGGCATATTGTGGAACTTTATGGATTTTTGTTTTTTTCTTATTTTTTATTTTTTATGCAAGAGGAGAAACTGGGCAAGGGGAAAAAAATAAATAGATAAATAAATAAATAAATAAATAGATAAATAAAACTAAATAAGTACATAAAAAAAGGCCACTTGATTGCTAGTTTTCTTAAAGATCAATAGAGTTAGCCAAAAGTCTGGGACAAATGAATGATGTCAACTCCTCTAACGAATATGAATGTGTGTGTGTGTGTGTGTGTGTGTGTGTGTGTGTGTGTGTGATTCACTGTTTGATCTGCTGCAGTCTCTGACGAGACAGCCAGACGTTACCCTACGGAACGAGCTCAGAGCTCATTATTTCCGATCTTCGGATAAGCTTGAGACCAGGCACACACCACACACCGGGACAACAAGGTCACAACTCCTCGATTTACATCCCGTACCTACTCACTGCTAGGTGAACAGGGCTACGTGAAAGGAGACACACCCAAATATCTCCACCCGGCCAATCGAACCCGGTCCTCTGGCTTGTGAAGCCAGCGCTCTAACCACTGAGCTACCGGGCCGTGTGTGTGTGTGTGTGTGTGTGTGTGTGTGTGTGTGTGTGTGTGTGTGTGTGTGTGTGTGTGTGTGTGTGTGTGTGTGTGTGTGTGTGTGTGTGTGTGTGTGTGTGGTGTCTGGGCCAGCCTCTGGGAGTGCCTGCCTTACATTATAGATATATAGATGAAACTTTCAGACTGGTAATGATGGTGATGTATGTATGAGGGTGGGCTTTTTGTAGAACATCCTGTGTGGGATTGTCTGCCTGATATATAGATAAATAGATAAAGGTGATTGTTTGACTGATAATTGTATTAGGTAATTTATTACTTTATCTGAGAAACCCTAGATGGTGTTCTGGAATACATACAAAACTGGGAATGAAAAGCTAGAACCAGTTCTTTAACTATTTTGTTTTCTGTAGTGCCTTTTGATGTTATGCTCTCAACTTGCTCCAGAAAAAATCCATTATCACTGAAAGGCTAAATGAATCAGTCAGCTTTCCTTATTAACACTTGTGGTGAATTGTGAGAGTTTTAGACACAAAAATAAGCAATAAAGTATCATCCTGGCTTTATTGTGATGCCGTGTGTGTATTGTTCCAACACATTTAAATAATTGATTCCATCCTTGCAACCACTCAGGGTGAAGTGTGAGAATGACGGCACCTTCATAGATGAGATGAACCCCAGCGGAGTGATGGAGTCTGTGCAGGAGTTGCTGAGACAGATGAGTGCTGCCCATGTGAAGCTTTACTTACAGGCACACCAAGAGAACCGGGCAGCACTGTCCCTCACGCGTGCCCTCAACACCCTCACCAACAACATCACCACAGTGGCCAAGGTGACTTACTAACCCCACCTTTTGTGTTTACTACTGGAAGACAATACAAAAATATAGATTGACTGTGTTTAAGTAAGTTGATATATGTTAAGGTTATGGTAGAGTCAGAGGAAGCACATGAAATGAAATGAAACCCATATAAGACATGAGGATTGTGATTTGTGACTGTATTAGCAACACAACACTAAACATGGTGGTAGTGTCGAGTGTCCAAAACAGGATGTATTCAAAAGAGGAACATTTGTTTTGCTTCATATCAGACATTGAGCATCAGATCAAAAGGATATCAACACAGACATCATTAGAAGAATAGGTAACATCAAAGATCCACTAAAGAAATTAAGTGTTTCATTGTGGTAGGGAATTTAGAGCAGTATTTCTGTAGTGTTTTCTCCCTCGGAGATGTAGAGGGTAAGATGCATGTAAATACCTTCTCTGAGACACCTACCATTAAGGGGAATGTTGGTCGGATAGAGACATATTCATGATAAGTTAGTGTAATAAATTATAGAAGATGGTGTGTCCACAGAGAAACCATGAAGATGAGGAGGTGGTGGCTGCTGTGGTCACTCTAATAAAGACCAGGTATGCCCTTGCGGGAGAGCATGCTGCTCTGACAGCTGCCCAGACACTCACATCTACCCTGCAGGACCAGGCAGACACAGCTGCTCGCATCCACATGGCCGTGAAAGAGAAGCATGCAAGGATCAGAAACTTTGAGAAAGAAATTGTAGGTAGCATCATGAGCATCCTCTCCCCTCAGCCTCCATATCTCAGTACTTATTCTTTTATAAGCTAGAAATGTTGCATGTGATTTGATGCAATGGCTAACTCTTTGATACCTTATATAGTGCAAGATCATCATTACTGGACTCAGGGCTTTTACTTTTTAATTACATTCCACTCAGTCATTCACTTATCATTTTTCAGCAAGAGAAGGTGGAGAACATACAGTCATTGGCAGAGAGTGTGCGGGGTGGGCGAGAGACGGTGAGGCAGCTCCTGGCAAGCCTTCGCTCCAACATTAAGGAGGTACTGTCCTTCACCACTACTCCAACACCTTCCTCCACCAACCTGGCTCAGGAGTGTGAGAGGCTGGAAGCCATTCCTCTGGCTTACCTCCTCACCACACAGATGGAAATGTAAGCCTCTCTCAATTTGTGTCATGGGAAGTCCTTGGAAGGGATGAGTCATTGGAAATACAGATTGGTTAAGAGTCTTACTTTTTTATAGTTTTCTTTGAATTATTGAGAGTGAAAAGAAACATAGCATGTTGATATGAATCAGTATGAATTAATGTTTTGGAATATTGTTAATGTTATTCGATAGATTTTTCTAAGATGCTCTTATGCTTTGCATTCCAGAAGCATTATGTTATTAGAGTGCTGTTTAGATCCTGGAATGGTGTTCCATTTCATCTTTCACTGACTGGCTTATATTCTGAAATGCCCCATTATCTCTCAGTGACTATTTATATATATATATATATATATATATATATATATATATATATATATATATATATATATATATATATATATATATATATATATATATATATATATATATATATATATATATATATATATATATATATATATATATATATATATATATATATATATATATATATATATATATATATATATATATATATATATATATATATATATATATATATATATATATATATATATATATATATATATATATATATATATATATATATATATATATATATATATACATACACAGTAAACCCTCGGTATAACAAACCTCTATATAACGAATTTCGGATATAACGAACGCATTATTCTGGCCGAACAAGCCTCTTACATAGCGAACTTTGTTCGGTAAATAGCGAGCTCGGTTCGGCGCGTGAGGAGGGATTTCATAATGAATATAATAAATCCAGTAATTACAATTTATTTTTGTGGATGTGTGGAAATGTAAAAAAAAACTAATTACAGTTTATTCTTGTGGATGTGTGGAAATGTAAACAAAACTCTCCTGGGCGGACGTATGACTGAACGACTTATCACATATAGCGAACTTAGGTCGTTATAAAAGATGGATTACCGACCCTCGGATACAACAAACTTTCGGATATAACGTCAGGCCTTTCCCCACAATTGGTTCGTTATAGCGAAGGTTTACTGTATATATATATATATATATATATATATATATATATATATATATATATATATATATATATATATATATATATATATATATATATATATTTTCTTGTAGGCAGACGAGGTTGAAAGCTATAGAGCATTCTCCTTTGTTTAACTTTTGTGTACGGTTTCTATGTGATTGTTTATATATATATATATATATATATATATATATATATATATATATATATATATATATATATATATATATATATATATATATATATTTCATCTTTGCTGACTGGCTTATATTCTGAAATGCCCAATTATTTCACAGTGACTATTTATATATATATATATATAGTGACTATTTATATATATATATATATATATATATATATATATATATATATATATATATATATATATATATATATATATATATATATATATATATATATATATATATATATATATATATATATATATATATATATATATATATATATATATATATATAATTAGGCTGGTTTTTCATGGATGTTTCCTTCATTGTTGAGCCAGATTCCTTCTCTAGAGTCTGTTATAAGCAAAGATATTTGAGAATCTAATCCCTAATGACATTGTTGAACAGGTCAGGCGAGCGCAAACAAAAAGTCTCCATGTCCACAACACCGCTGGTCTGGCACAACACTGAGGCTGCAAATGCTGGCTGGAAGGCAGTCAGTCAGTTGTGTGATGGAACGCGGTGCTGGGACAGTGTATACGAGGTAGCCTGCAAGTATCTGCACCTCACCACCACATACTACTGCCAAGTGGAGCGCCTCATAAGTCTCCAGGAATCCTTGTGCACTGCCAGGAAACAGTCTGAAGCCATTTCCAGCCAGGGAACAAAAGGTTAGAGAGGTTCATGGTCTTAAACACTTTGTATTCATTAGGGGAATTTTTGAAATCCACAGAATTGTTTAGTTATGTTCTTACAATGGTGTTATTGATGGTACAGAACCCTATTCACTATCATAAGAGTCATGAAGGCATCTTTGAGGGGCTCATTGACTTTCACTTAAGACTGGTTAAAGTAGTAATGATGAGATGCTGAAATGTTTGAGAAAGTGAACCTTTGTCTCAAAAAGATATGAGAAGTACAACAATGAAGTGGATGAACAGATACATGTATACACATGTAATTAAAGCTAAGTGGAGTGAGTATCTAGAAAGTGAAAACATTCTGAGTGAAAGGCAGTTTGGTTTCAGAAAAGGAAGATTGTGCATATCCAATTTATTATGTTTTTATTCAAGAGTGACTGACATACTACAACATAGAGAGAGGGATGGGTGGATACTATTTACCTGGACTTGAGAAAGGCCTTTGATTAAGTGCCACACAATAGACTGATGTGGAAACTAAAGACAATTGGAGGAGTAAGTGATAAACTAGCAAAATGGATGAAAAATTACTTAGTGGGAAGAGAAATGCGAACAGTGGTGAAGGGAAGGAAGTCCTAGTGGAAGAAGGTAACCAGTGGAGTTCCACAAGGGTCAGTGCTTGGTCCCATCATGTTTTTGATTTATGTTAATGATATGCCAGTAGGAATTGACAGTTACATGAATATGTTCGTGGACGATATCAAAATTATGAGGAGAGTAAAGAATGTGGAAGATTGTAACAAGCTACAGGAAGATCTTGATAAAATATATGAGTGGAGTAAAGAGTGGCAGATGGAATTCAATATAAACAAGAGCCATGTTATGAAAATGGGAAGAAGTAGATACAGACCAAACAGGGATTACAGGCTGGGTGATGAGAAAATTGAAGAGACCAATGAGGAGAAAGACTTAGGAGTAACCGTGCAAAACACTCTGTCACCGGAGAAACACATTAACAAGATATTTTTGAAAACATATAACATGCTTCAAAATATTGGCCTTGCATTCCACTAACTAGATGAAGGAATGATGAAGAAGATATTATGCACCTTAATAAGACCCCAGTTAGAATATGCAGCTTGCGTCTGGTCACCGCATATGAAGAAAAATGTGAACATAACATAACATAACATAACATAAATAATAGGATAACAAAGGGCCACCAGGGCCCATCTAGGTTATCCTGTTTCAGTCGCACAGCGACCTCGTCATCAGTACTTAAAGATACACTTACAAGTACACAATACATTATATACTAATTCTAAATATTTGGCCCATTAACAGGGCTAAGTCCTACAGCGAAATCCTCTACAATCTGTGATCCCCATACATGGGGATCATGTCTTGTTTAACTATAGTAAATTTCTTATAAAAACTATCATGCAGCACTATACATAATTATAAATCTAAGAAATTTAAGTGCTTATCTAATCTGTTTTTAAACATTGTCAAACTAGTGCTATTTACAACCCTCTCTGGCAATGCATTCCAGAAGTCAACCACCCTATGACTAAAGAAATATTTTCTTATATCTAACCTGCAGCCTTGCTTTCTAATTTTCCTGCCATGATTTCTAGTCCTATTTCCCTCCTCTAAGGTAAAGAAAGATCTCACATCTATGTAGTTTGTATCTGAGAACATTTTAAATAACTATCATATCCCCTCTTATACATCTCTCAAATGAAAACATGTTTAATTCCTTTAATCTATCTCTATACTCCAGGCGCTTTAATGCTGGTATCATCCTAGTTGCTCTTCTCTGAACTGCTTCTAACATGTTGATATCCTGCCTATAATGGGGTGACCAGGCCTGTATGCAATACTCTAAATGGGGCCTAACATAGGAATTATATAAGCTACGCACCACTTCCTTACTTTTATAACTAACATTTCTATTTATAAAACCCAGGATCCTATTTGCCCTATTTCTTGCTTCTAAACATTGCTTTGAAAATTTCATAGTCCTGTCTATCACTACTCCTAAATCCTTTCCTTCCTCTACTGCCTCTAGCCAACATCCCTCCATCTCATAGCTAAAGTTTGTGTTGTCTTTACCTAAATGCATAACCTGACACTTTTTAGAATTAAACTCCATCTGCCACCTGTCTGCCCATGCTATCAGCCTGTCCAGGTCTCGTTGTATTCTGTAATTGTCCTTTTCACCCTGTACTGCACATGCTATCTTAGTATCATCTGCAAACTTTGATACTTTGCTACTAATTCCTATATCTAAATCGTTAATGTACACCAAGAAAAGAAGAGGTCCTAGCACTGATCCTTGGGGTACCCCATTAACCACTTCCTTCCACTCAGACATTGCCCCATTTAATACTACTCTCTGTTTCCTATCAGAAAGCCATTCACTAATCCAATCAACTAACCTACCCCTATCCCATGTAGTCTCAATTTGTACACTAGCCTCCTATGCGGTACCTTATCAAACGCCTTGCTAAAATCTAGATATATAACATCTATGCTATTTCCATCATCTAACTCCTTGGTAATATATTCTAAGATATCGAGCAAATTTGTAAGACAGGACCTCCCTGATCTAAAGCCATGTTGGGTATCTCTAATTAATCTATTCTCATTTAAATGCTCCCAAATACTACCCTTAATGATTTTCTCTAGTATCTTACATACTATACTAGTTAAACTGATCGGTCTATAATTATTCGCATCATCCTTCCTACCTTTTTAAATATTGGAGTAACATTAGCTAACTTCCAGTCCTGAGGTATCTCAGCAAACCTAAGTGATCTTTCAAAGATTAACTTAAGTGCTTCAGAAATACTGTCTACACCCTCCCTAAGTACTCTGGCATGTAGCTCATCAGGACCACTAGCTTTCCTATCGTCTAGTTCAAGAATAAATTTCCTAATAATTCCCGGTTTTATATCAATATTTTCTAAAGCTCTTAAACTACTCGTCGCACTGTTTGTAACAGGATTTCCTATTCTTTCCTAGTAAATACTGAAGAAAATTGTTCATTCAATAATTCTACTATGTCTTCATTTTGATCCACTACTACACCATCTTTTCTGAGTGGTCCAATCCTATCCTTATTTCTTTTATCACTGACCTTGTAATAACTATATAATTTTTTGGGATCTTTACTCCCAGCTCTAGCTAGTTTTATCTCTGCCTGCCTTTTACTTTTTTATAACCTTACTCAAATCATCCCTGACCTGTCTGTACCTAATCAAATCTACATCTTCCCACTTTTCTGCAACTCTCTATATGCCCTCTTCTCTCTGATCTGTCTACCTATCTCGTGAGTCCACCATAATGGCTTCCTGTTTCTCTGCCTTATATCTTTGTAAGGGATACACTGCATCACTATACCCTTTACTACAACCTTAAAATATCCCACATCTCCTGTGCAGTTTTATTTCCAAAACTATCTTCCCAGTTTACCTCTCCTAATAACTGACGTAACCTACCATAATTGCCTTTCTGATAGTTTGGGACTCTAGTCTTATTCACTATATTATCCCTACTGGAATTAATGATAAATCTAATTATATGATGGTCACTGTTTGCTAAAGTCTCTCCTACCTCAACTTCCTTTAAACAATGCTCAATATTTGTTAGTACTATGTCTAAAACCTTCCTCCCCCTAGTAGGTTTATCTACCATCTGCACTAAATAGTTATCCTGAAAACTTTCCATAAACCTATTTTCACTAGCATCTCCTACCATCCTCTCCCAGTTTACTGACTTAAGATTAAAATCCCCTAAGATAATTGTCTGACTAGTACACCCCCTATTCATCTCATCTACCATAAGGTTGTCTACATCTGCTGACTGATTAGGTGGTCTATAGAAAGCTCTGTTATCTACCTTAATACCATTAACCTGACTGGAAATGAAGGATTTTTTTTACATAAATAACTACTCCTCCACCTATCCTACCAATTCTCTGGTGTAAATACATAATGTATCCATCTACTTCATATTCTTTCCTATTTTCCCTAAACTTTTCCTCATTTACCCATGCCTCTGTGACACATACAACATCTAAGTCCTCCTCAACTATATAACTACGTAGATAACTCGTCCTTCATGTTCCTAAGACTCCTGGCATTTACATAAAAACATTTAAGTCCTGCTACCTTCTTAGATGCTGTCTCCTTATTTGGAATCCTAATCTTATTCTCTCCTATTTGCACCTGGAAATCTTTCCTAATCTTTTCACTATCTCTGTTTATCCTATCTAATTTATGTCTAACATCTTTCTTTTGGAATGCATTTGCTACCTCACCCCCTACACTCCAACCCAACTCCCCTCCAGACATCCACTTAGCACATCTACACCCTTCCTACTCAGATGCACACCATCCCTAGCATACAAATCCCTTTGCCCATAGAACCTATCCCATACATCCACAAAGCTGACACCCACATCCTTACACATCCCTTTTACCCGATCATTCACACCAATGGCCCTAGACAACCATTCCCTGCTAACATACACACGAGGCAAGATTCCTGACACTACACACCTCCTACCACTCTCCCTTATCTTGCCTAACATTTCCCGAAATCTTGCCACTAACTCCTCCGACCCACCTGCTCTGACATCGTTCCCACCTACGTGCAAAACTACTACACCCTCTCTCTCCATCCCCCCAACCCTCTTCTGCACCTCCTCACTCACTGCCTTCACACCTGCACTAGGCATACTCGTACACATGTTCATCCTCCTATCCCTGTCTTTCCCACAGAAAGTGCTATCTAAGTACCTAACCTGAGAGTCACCCACCACACACACCTGAGGTGTGCTAGGCACAACCTCCTCCTCCTCTCCTCTACCCCTTCTCTCTCCTTTCACTCACCACAACCACTTCATTCACTCCTCTCACTCTCCCCTCCCCTCCAACAAACCGAACCTATTTTCACACTCAACAGGTTTAGTCCTATCCTCCCTAACTGCCTCCGCTTTCCTTCCCTCGCAACCTGCCATCTCTGCCCATCCTGACTACAATCTTTCCCAGTCTGGCTAGCCTGCTCCCTCTTCCCCACTCTGCTCTTCCCGACAGAGGGCCAAGCCACCCTGTCGCCCTCAGAAGATCCAACCTTCGGCCTAACACTGATCTCCTGCCTAATTTTTTCCACTGCCTCCCAAGCCTCTTAACCTCCTCCTTCAACTCAAAGATGAGAACTTCGTTAGCACTTTTCCCCTCACTTAGCTTTCTCATTTCCTCTCGCAATTCTCGGTGCTCAAGAGAAAGAACTAAATTCTCGCTCTTGAGCCTACACACCATACACTCAGAAAAGTCAACGACCTTCCTGTCATGCCCACACATCTCACACACAACAAACTCGCCCAATCCCACCTCAACACTCTCTTTCACGCACTCAATCACACTCTGATATACCTCAGTAGCTACTGCCATACTAATTTACAATCTGTTAACTCACAAACAAATAAAAATACTTGGTGACGGCGGGGTGGGGGAACCGCGGTGGTGGGGGGCCTAAGTGAGGTCAACTAATCCTCTTTCAAGGTCAACTTGACGGTTACAAGCCTAGTCTCCTCGCTCTACCAAAATACTTCTAACTCACAAACACTGATTCTAACCACTATTTCACTCTAATCTAACACTTGCAGTACACACTTTCACTTCACTAACACACAAAAGCACCACACACACACACACACACACACACACACACACACACACCAAGCACAAACACCACTCGCTAACTATAAAAACAACAGCCAAAAACGGAGCGCACACACAACACATCCACTTGCCACCGCAGCTACCAGGCTAGTGAAGAAGGTGGAAAGGGTACAGAGGCTGGCAACAAGGATGGTACCAGGACTCAGGGAGTTAGACTATGAGGAAAGACTGAGGAAACTGGGGCTGACCACATTAGAAGAGAGAAGAACAAGAGGAGACATGATAACTATGTATAAATTGGTGAACAAGATTGACATATTGGACAGAGAATTGATAAAGGTGACCATAAGTAATTATCTCCGAGGACATGGAAAAAACTAATAAAAGACATCTGTCTAAATGACGTGAGAAAGTACAGTTTCCCGCATCGTAGTATTGATAAGTGTAATAAACTGAGCAGTGATGTCATTGACGCAGTGTGTGTCAATCAGATGAAAGAGAGATATGACAGGAGTGGACAAGGAGACAGGACACAGAGAGTTTAGCTTGGGCCCTGTAATACACAAATAGGTAAATACACACACACACACACACACACACACACACACGGCCCGGTAGCTCAGTGGTTAGAGCGCTGGCTTCACAAGCCAGAGGACCTTGATTGGCCGGTGGAGATATTTGAGATATTTGGGTGTGTCTCCTTTGACGTGTAGCCCCTGTTCACCTAGCAGTGAGTAGGTACGGGATGTAAATCGAGGAGTTGTGACCTTGTTGTCCCGGTGTGTGGTGTGTGCCTGGTCTCAGGCCTATCCGAAGATCGGAAATAATGAGCTCTGAGCTCGTTCCGTAGGGTAACGTCTGGCTGTCTCGTCAGAGACTGCAGCAGATCAAACAGTGAACACACACACACACACACACACACACACACACACACACGGTAGCTCAGTGGTTAGAGCGCTGGCTTCACAAGCCAGAGGACCGGGTTCGATTCCCCGGCCGGGTGGAGATATTTGGGTGTATCTCCTTTCACGTGTAGCCCCTGTTCACCTAGCAGTGAGTAGGTACGGGATGTAAATCGAGGAGTTGTGACCTTGTTGTCCCGGTGTGTGGTGTGTGCCTGGTCTCAGGCCTATCCGAAGATCGGAAATAAGAGCTGAGCTGTTCCGAGGATAACGTCTGGCTGTCTCGTCAGAGACTGCAGCAGATCAAACAGTGAAACACACACACACACACACACACAAAGTAAGATTGGATAAGTGTAGATATGGAGACGGGGCCACATGAGCATAAAGCCCAGGCCCTGTAAAACTACAACTAGGTAAATACAACTAGGTAAATACACACACACACACACACACACACACACACACACACACACACACACACACACACACACACACACACATACACACACACCATCCAGGGAGTAGTATTTTAAAAGAGAAACAAAGAATATGAAAAATAAGGGATGCTGCAAAATGCCACCAAGCCTACAAGTGGGAGTTCCTCTCTAAATACATTTACCTATTTCCACCACCTACCATCCACCATCTAGAAATCTGCCTTATCTTCTTTTCAAGCTCCCTAATGACTCAGCAGTAACATCCTGATTTCTTTATCTATCCCATTCACTGACCATTTAATTCATGGGTTAATTTCTTCCTATCTTTTTCTTATCTAACTTTATCATGCTGGAACCTATTATTTCTTTCTCTCTACTTATAACTGATTCTGAAGATTTAGTTCATATCACCTTGCTATGGAAAAAATAGACAGAGTATTAGATGGAAAGACATGCTGAAGTGTGACATGAATAAACTTGGACTACAAGAGGACACAATGAATAGACACAAATGGAAAAGTTTACTCAAGTGGCCGACCCTAATACACAGTCGGAATAAGGTTGTATGAAGAAGACCTTGTTATGGAAAAAAAAAAATCTTAACAAGGAATGCAAAGACTAGGGTAAGAGTCCCTGGTGATCACTGTAAGGCATGTCCCCATGGCCAGCCTTACCTTCCTGATCCTGGCATTATTTGAGGGGGAAAGAAATAAGGACGGTAGTTAAAGATATGAAGTCCAAGTGGAGAGCAGTAGAAAGCGGAGTGCCACAGGGGTCAGTATTGGCACCAATACTTTTCCTCATTTATATTAACGACATGCCAGAAGGAGTGAACAGCTACATAAATCTGTTTGCAGATGATATGAAACTGTGCAGAGTTATAAAGCAAAAGGAGGATTGTGAAATACTGCAAGAAGACCTAAATAAGATCTGGGAATGGAGTAAGAAGTGGGAAATGGAATTCAATGTGAACAAAAGTCATGTCATGGAAATGGGAAAGAGTGAAAGATGACCTGTGTGAATCTATAAGATGGGAGATGGAGTAGAACTGGAGAAAGTCAAAAAGGAAAAGGACTTAGGAGTGACGATGGAAGAAAACAATCAACCAGTAAGCCATATTGATAGAATTTTTAGAGAAACATATAATTTGCTAAGGAATATTGGAGTAGCATTTCACTACACGGACAAAGAAATGATGAAGAAATTGATAAGTACTATAATAAGACCCAGATTGGAATATGCAGGAGTAGTGTGGACTCATAAAAGAAACACATAAGGAAATTGAGAGGCTACAAAGAATAGCTACAAGAATGGTTCCAGAATTTGAAGGATGACATATGAGGAGAGACTAAAGGCTATGGATCTACCAACCCTGGAACAAAGAAGGAGAGAGGAGACCTGATACAAGTTTATAAATTGATCAACGGAATGGACCAAGTGGATAATGAGAAACTGATCTTGAGAGAAGAATATGACATCCAAGCACAAGATCGCATAGTAAAAGCTGAGAAAAGGAAGATGTCTGAGAGATATTAAAAAATATAGTTTCCCGCAGAGATGTATTGAGACGTGGAACAGTTTAGATGAAGTAGTGTCTGCAACGAGTGTACACACTTTTAAAGTAAGATTGGATAAGTGTAGATATGGAGACGGGGCCACACGAGCATAAAGCCCAGGCCCTGTAAAACTACAACTAGGTAAAATTAGGTAAATACACACACACACACACACACACACACACACACACACACACACACACACACACACACACACACACACACACACACACACACACACACACACAGAGGTAGAGGAAGCACGCAATACCGCTCCGAGAATCAGCTGATCTTCACTACCTTTGTTTGGGTTTACAGTGGCCTGGGTGAAAAGTGTGGACTATTTTTTTTTTTTTTTTTCATGAATACAGTGTTAAATATTAATGAGTGAAAAGAGATTCCATCTAAATGCAGGTATGTGACAAGGGAAAGAATGAAAGCTGATGATGACAATGTTGGTGAGGGAGAAAGAGAATTTGAAGGCTTTGATATGGCGCAAACTTCACTATTTGATAGAGTGTTAACTATCGAACGTAAATTAGATAAATTAATAAAGGAGAGTATGGGAATGAAAGAGAATGAAGAACAGGATAAAGAGCTCCAGAAATTGAAAGAAAGGATAAAAAGAGTGGAAGAAAATGAAACTAGGCTAAGAACCGAAAATGAAGAATTAAAAGTCCAAATAGCAAACTACAAGAAATTGATGGAAGAAGGACTCGGTAAAGCCGAGAAAGAAAAAGAGAAGCTAAAAGATCTAGTTAACAAAGAAGAAGAAAGAGTACAAGACGTGATTAAAAAAGAAGTACAAGCATGGAGAATCCAAGATAAGAAAGACAAGGAATCATTTCAAGAAGTATTTCAAGAACAGTTAAAAGAAAGAGATGAAAATATGACAAGCAAAATGATAGGAGTCCTCAAGAAAAAAGAAAATTTAGTAAGAGAAATTGCAGAAAAAAAGAAGAGTGTAATTATTTTTGGACTGAAAGAAAAAAATTTTAAATATAGACCAAGAAGGGAAAAAGACGAAATGAAATCAGTAAAAGACCTACTAAAACATCTGAATGACGACGATAGACAGAACTTAGAGGAGGAAGTAGAAGAAATCATAGAATGGGACCATATCAAGAAGGAACAGTGAGACCAATTAAGATATTACTAAAATCACAAGCAGCAGCAGAAGAAGTACTATATAGAAAAACAAAACTCAGAGAAACAGAAGGTTGCAAAGATATATATATATATATAAAGAAAAATAGAAACAAGGAGGAAAGGAAGAGACACAATGAACTGGTGGCAGAAGCAAGAGAAAAAAATAATGAAAGGTCAGAGGAGGAGAAGAAGGCATTTTTTTGGAGAATTATAGGAGACAGGATAAGGAAATGGTATATAAAAGAGAAAGAAGAGAAAAAATGGAGCAAGTTTAACTAAAAATTATAAGAACAAGAGATTAAAAATGATGTATACAAACATAGATGGGATTTTATCTAGTAAATTAGAATTAAGAGATTACATAAAGAAAGAAGAACCAGATATTGTATGCCTGGTGGAAACAAAGTTAAATGAGGCAATAAAAATAGACATAGATAAAAGGTATAATATATGGAGGAGAGACAGAGTGGGTAAAGGAGGAGGAGGAGTCATGATGATGTTAAGGAAGGAGATAGTGGTAAATCAAGTGGAGTTTGGGGAAGGAAAATCAGAAATACTGTATGTTAAGGTACATATTAATAAAAAGGAGTTAACAATCATTGGAACATATGTGCCACCAAAAACAAACTCTTGGACTAACCAAGAATATAGAGACATGATAGATGACACAATAAGGAGTCTTACAAGAATCATTAAAGAAAGGAGAAAAGTGATATTAGTAGGAGATTTCAACTGTAAGGAGGTGGACTGGGAAAATTATGAAAGTGGTATGGGGAAGATGCCTGGGAGATAGATTCCTGAACCTAATGATAGATAATTTGATGGTCCAAAGAGTAAAGGAAAACACAAGATTCAGAGGAAACGATGAGCTGGCAAGATTAGACCTAGTTTTTACAAGGGATATACCAATTAACGATGATATAAGATACAAGTGCCCATTGGGAAAGAGTGACCATGTAATATTAGAAATGGATATAGAAGAAGGAAAGGAAGATAGAGATGAATCATACAAAGGAGACCGATTAAATTACAGAAAGGCTGATATTGAGAATCTCAAGAACTATTTTGAAAACGTAAACTGGGAGGAGATGGAAAACTCATTAACGGTTCAAGAGAAATATAACTTATTTTTGGAAATATACAAAACTGGGGTCAGGGAATATGCCCCAAAATATAGACCTAAAGAAGAAGGAAAGAAAGATTGGTTTAATGCAAGATGTGCTAGGGCAAAGGAGAAACGAGATGGAGCATGGAAAAGGTGGAGAAAAAACAGAAATCCAGAAAATAAGGAAAACTTCAAAACAGCAAGAAATGAATATGCTAAGGTGAGAAAGGAAGAAGAAAGAACTATGAAAAGGACATTGTCGAAAATGTAAGGAACAACCAAAATTGTTCTACAGATTCATAAATGGAAAAATAAGACAAAGAAACAATAGAAAGGTTAAAAGGAGAAAACGGAATGGTGGAAGACCCAAAAGTATGGCAGAACTGTTAAATAGTAAATTTCATGAGGTCTTTACTAAGGAATCCAAATTTGAAAGACCACAGGGTAATAGAGAGACTGTCTATATGAAAGAGATTAAAGTAACCAAGCTTGAAATAAAAAAGTTGATGACGGAACTAGATGAGGAAAAGGCAATGGGACCGGATGAAGTCTCAGGCAGAATACTGAAAGAATGTAGGGAAGAACTAGCAAGTCCAATATACAACATCATAAAATGCTCAATTGAAAATGGAACAGTGCCAGTGGAGTGGAAAAGAGCTGAGGTGGTTCCCATATATAAGAGCGGAAGGAAGGAAGAACCTTTAAATTACAGACCGGTATCACTAACTAGTGTAATATGCAAGATGTGTGAAAAGTAATAAAGAAGCAATGGATTGAGTTTCTTGAAGACAACAAAATATTATCAAATAGCCAATTTGGTTTTAGAAAAGGTCGGTCATGTGTAACAAATTTATTGAGTTTCTACTCTAGAATAGTTGATAAAGTACAAGAGAGAGAGGATGGGTTGACTGTATTTATTTAGATCTAAAAAGGCTTTGATAAAGTGCCACATGAAAGATTACTATGGAAGTTAGAGGAGAAGGGTGGCTTAAAAGGAAGCACATTGAGATGGATGAAGAATTACTTAAGGGGGAGAGAAATAAGGACGATAGTTAAAGATATGAAGTCCAAGTGGAGAACAGTAGACAGCGGAGTGCCACAGGGGTCAGTATTGGCACCAATACTTTTTCTCGTATATATAAATGACATGCCAGAGGGAGTGAACAGCTACATAAATCTGTTTATGGACGATGCGAAACTGTGCAGAGTCATTAAACAAAAGAGGATTGTGAAATACTACAGGAAGACTTAAACAAGATCTGGAAATGGAGCAAAAAATGGGAGATGGAATTCAATGTGGACAAAAGCCATGTCATGGAAATGGGAAAAGTGAAAGACGACCAGTGGGAATCTATAAGATGGGAGATGGAGTAGAACTAGAAAAAGTAAAAAAGGAAAAGGACTTGGGAGTGACAATGGAAGAAAATAATCAACTGGTAAGCCATATTGATAGAATTTTCAGAGAGACGTATAATTTGCTAAGGAATATTGGAGTAGCATTTCACTATATGGACAAGGAAATGATGAAGAAATTGATAAGTACTAAAATAAGACCTAGATTGGAATATGCAGGAGTTGTGTGGACTCCCATAAAAGAAACACATAAGAAAATTAGAGAGACTACAAAAATGGCTACAAGAATGGTTCCAGAATTTAAAGGGATGACATATGAGGAGAGACTAAAGGCTATGGATCTACCAACTTTGGAGCAGAGAAGAGAGAGAGGGGATCTGATACAAGTTTATAAATTGATTAACGGAATGGATGAAGTGGATAATGAGAAACTGATCCTGAGAGAAGAATATGACTTTAGAAGCACAAGATCGCATAGTAAGAAACTAAGGAAGGGACGATGTTTGAGAGATGTTAAAAATTTAGTTTCCCGCAAAGATGTGTTGAGACTTGGAACAGTTTGAGTGAGGAAGTGGTGTCAGCAAAGAGTGTACGTAGTTTTAAAGTAAGATTGGATAAGTGTAGATATGGAGATGGGGCCACACGAGCATAAAGCCCAGGCCCTGTAAAACTACAACTAGGTAAATATACACACACACACACACACACCGCTCCATGGAGAGTGGACGTGCCTCCTGCTCAGAGTGGCATCTAACTAACACTCCACACGCTAATAATGTGCTTGGAGTGAGAACCGTCATTGGTACTAAAGGGCGACCAGAGCGAATGAACAAGTTTACAGAGTGAAAGTAGCCTGGTGGTGTGTACATAAGAGTGATCGGAGGTGTGGGAACCTATGCACTCCAAACGACAGAGCGGGAACCACACAAAGGCCAGCCATAACAGCTGCCAACGCATCCCACCACACACACGTAGCTACCAGGCTTGGCCCCCAGTGCACACCACCACACACCCACATGCTCCTAGGAAGAATGAAATTAAATGTATAGACCAGTAAGAAATAAGTTACCAAATTCAAAATGTGCCGATGAGGCCCAGGGAGCAAAACCGAAAGTGGCCAGTCAAAACATGAGTCCATCTTCAACAGGAGCAACAATGCAAGGTAGACTGGTAATGTTGGAGAAGAGATTTGAGGAGTTGGTGAAGGAATTAAAAGGTCAGAGGAGTGAGGAGGAGCAGGATAGAGAATTCTGCAAGGCTTTGAAGGAAAGAGTTAAGAGACTGGAGGAAAATGAAAAACGATTGGTGGATGAGAATGCACACTTGAGAGTGGAGGTTGAAAAATACAAGAGACGGTTGGAGGAGAAAATGGAGAGAGTAGTAAAGGAGAAAGATGACTTTAAGGAAATGATCAATGAGCAGAATGAAAGGTTTGAAAGGGAACTGAAGAAAACACAATGGACTGAGTCGAGGGAAGCAGAGATGGTTGGATTACAAGAAATAATTAAAGATCAGTTGAAGGAAGACAAAAAAGAAAGGTCCAAGGAACTGGTTAATGTTATGAAGAATAAGGAAACATTGATAAGAGAAATAGCAGAAAAGAAGAAGAGTGTGTTAATATTTGGGAAGAAAGAACAAAATATAACATATAAGCCTAAGAGAATTAAGGAAGAATTAAAAATAGTAAGAGATCTGTTCAAAAATCTAAATGATGATGAAAAAAAAACCCCTACAAGAAGAAGTGGAAGAGATCCATAGACTGGGTCCGTATAAGGAGGGAGTAAAGAGACCGATTAAAATAGTACTGAAGTCACAACAATCTGCGGAGGACATTTTATATAGAACATCAAAATTAAGAGAGGTAGAAGGTTGTAAAGAGGTGTACGTAAGAAAATATAGAAATGAGGAAGAGAGAAGATATAAGGAATTGTTGGAAGAGGCAAGAAAAAAAAATGATGAACGGTCTGAAGAGGAAAAAGAAAAGTTTTTTTGGAGAGTTATAGGAGAGAGAGTCAGAAAATGGTATGTGGAAAGAAGGAATGCGGAGGAACCCCTAAAAGGATGCACATGTGCACATGGATGACATTAAGATACCTAAAAAGGAGTTATATAAAATGTTGGAGGAACTTAAAGATGATAAAGCGATGGGACCAGATGAAGTTTCAGACAAATTATTGAAGGAATGTAGAAAAGAATTGATAGATCCATTATATGATATTATAAGGTGCTCATTAGAAACTAGGAAAGTACCAGTAGAGTGGAAAAGAGCTGAAGTTTTGTCCATTTATAAGGGAGGCAGTAAGGAAGAGCCTCTTAACTATAGACCTGTGTCTTTAACAAGTGTGGTCGGTAAGATTTGTGAGTGGGTGATAAAGAAATATTGGATACAGTTCCTGGAGGATCATAAGTTATTATCGGATCATCAATTTGGCTTTGGGAAAGGGAGGTCATGTGTAACAAATCTACTGAGCTTTTATTCGAGTGGTTGACAAAATACAAGAGAGAGAGGGATGGATGGACTGTATATTTGGATTTAAAAAAAGCTTTTGACAAGGTACCACACATGAGACTGCTATGGAAATTAGAGATTTATGGAGGACTGAAGGGAAAAGTGTTAAAGTGGATGGAAAACTACTTGAGATGGAGGGAGATGAGAACGGTAATAAGGGATGTAAAGTCGGACTGGTTGGTGGTGGAGAGTGGAGTCCCACAAGGTTCAGTGCTGGCACCAATACTTTTTCTTATCTATATTAATGATATGCCAGAGGGAGTAAACAGTTATATTAATTTGTTTGCAGATGATGCGAAGTTGTGTAGGTGTGTGAAGAGTGAAGAAGATTGTGAAATTTTACAGGCTGATCTGGATAGGATTTGGGAGTAGAACAAGAGGTGGGAGATGGAATTTAATCTGAGCAAAAGTCATGTGATGGAGATGGGGAAGAGTGGAAGACGGCCAAGAGGGTAATATAAGATGGGTGAAGGAGTAGTGTTGAAAAAGGTGGAAAAGGAAAAAGATTTGGGAGTGATAATACAAGACCATGGGCAGTTTGAGGCTCATATTGAAAAGATGTTTGGAGAAACATATAATCTGATTAGAAATATTGGATTAGCCTTTCATTATATGGATAAAGATATGATGAAGAAATTAATTAGTACGGTAATTAAACCAAGATTGGAATATGCTGGGGTGGTTTGGTCCCCTTATAAAAAAAAACATATATGGAAGTTGGAGAGATTGCAGAGAATGACAACAAAAATGGTTCCGGAATTGGCAGAAATGACCTATGAGGAGAGATTAAAAGAAATTAATTTGCTTACCTTGGAACAAAGAAGAGAAAGAGGAGATTTAATACAGGTTTATAAACTGTTGAACGGTCTGGATGAAGTGGATAATGAAGAAATAATGTTGAGAGAGGAAAATTTAAATAGAACTACGAGATCGCATAGTAAAAAGAGCCAAGGGAATATGCTTGAAGGATGTGAAGAAATATAGTTTCCCACAAAGATGTGTGGAGGTGTGGAATAGTTTGAGTGAGGAGGTGGTGTCAGCGAGGAGTGTGCATAGTTTTAAAGGAAGGTTGGATGTGTGTAGATATGGAGACGGGGCCACACGAGTATGATACCCAGGCCCTGTAAAATTACAACTAGGTGAATACACACACACACACACACACACACACACACACACACACACACACACACACACACACGGCCCGGTACCTCAGTGGTTAGAGCGCTGGCTTCACAAGCCAGAGGACCGGGGTTCGATTCCCCGGCCGGGTGGAGATATTTGGGTGTGTCTCCTTTCACATGTAGCCCCTGTTCACTTAGCAGTGAGTAGGTACGGGATGTAAATCGAGGAGTTGTGACCTTGTTGTCCCGGTGTGTGGTGTGTGCCTGGTCTCAGGCCTATCCGAAGATCGGAAATAATGAGCTCTGAGATCGTTCCGTAGGGTAATGTCTGGCTGTCTCGTTAGAGATTGAAGCAGATCAAACAGTGAATTACACATTAGAGGAATACAGGGAAATATCTTAAATTGGATGATGGACTACTTGACAAGGAAATGAGGATAGGAATAAGAGACACCCCATCAAGTTGGAGCACAGTTACTAGTGGCATACCATAGGATTCAGTGCTGGCACCAGATTATGTTCCAAGTATATATTAATGATATACAAGAGGATTTGAGTAGTTAGATGAATTTGTTTACAGATGATGTGAAACTTTTGAGAATAATAAGGAACAACGAGGACTGTATGAAATTGCAAAAAGATATTGACAAGATCTGGGAATGGAGCCAAAAGTGAAAATTAGAATTTAATACCAAGAAATGTTATGTTATGGAAATGGGTAAAAGTAATAGAAGATCTACATGGGAACACAAAAATGGGAGAAGAGTTTATAATGAAAAGGAAAGAAGAGAAAGACTTTGGAGTGATTATACAAGACACTCTGACTCCAGAAAGACACATAAATGGGGTATTTGTTTCAACATACAAAACACTAACAAATATCAGGGTGGCATTCAATTCCATGGATAAGAGTATGATGAAAAGATGATAACCACCATGATAACACCTAAACTAGAATATGCAGCAGTGGTGTGGTCACCATACAAGCAGAAGGACATCAGGAAACTAGAATCCAAAGGACTGCTATAAAAATGGTACCAGAAATGGAAGATCTTGATGAAAAAAAGACTGAAGGTAATGGAACTATCAACTTTGAAGGATAGAAATTTTAAGAGGAGATCTAATAATGATGTATAAGTTAGTAAACTATATATATATATATATATATATATATATATATATATATATATATATATATATATATATATATATATATATATATATATATATATATATGGAAAAGTTAGATAGACAAGACCTGGTATCACTGATGGATGATGGAGATAGATGGACAAGAGGACACTCCAAGAAGATCATGAAAAGTCAGTGTTTAGTTTTCCTCATAGGACATCTGGAACTGATTGAGTGAAGAGATTGTAGCAGCAGAAGGTGTGCACAAATTTAAGGAAAAGTTGAATAAAAGTAGATATGGAAACAGGTCACTATGAGCCTTGCTTGAACCCTGTAATACAAACTAGGTAAACACACACACACAGCCGCCAACGCATCCCACCACACACACAGATTGGAATATGCTGGAGTGGTTTGGTCCCCTTATAAAAAGAAGCATATAAGGAAGTTGGAGAGATTGCAGAGAATGGCAACAAAAATGGTTCCGGAATTGGCAGAAATGACCTATGAGGAGAGATTAAAAGAAATGAATTCGCTTACCTTGGAACAAAGAAGAGAAAGAGGAGATTTAATACAGGTTTATAAACTGTTGAACGGACTGGATGAAGTGGATAATGAGCAAATGATGTTGAGAGAGGAAAACTTAAATAGAACTACGAGATCGCATAGTAAAAAGATAGCCAAGGGAATATGCTTGAAGGATGTGAAGAAATATAGTTTCCCACAAAAATGTGTGGAGGTGTGGAATGGTTTGAGTGAGGAGGTGGTGTCAGCGAGGAGTGTGCATAGTTTTAAAGGAAAGTTGGATGTGTGTAGATATGGAGACGGGGCCACACGAGTATGATACCCAGGCCCTGTAAAATTACAACTAGGTGTACAACTAGGTGTACACACACACACACACACACACACACACACACACACACACACACACACACACACACACACACACACACACACACACACACACACACACACACACACACACACACACACACACCGCGTAGTGTAGTTGTTAGCACGCTCGACTCACAATCGAGAGGGCCGGGTTCGAATCCCAGTAAAAGCGGCGAGGCAAATGGGCAAGCCTCTTAATGTGTGGCCCCTGTTCACCTAGTAGTAAATAGGTACGGGATGTAACTTGAGGGGTTGTGGCCTCGCTTTCCTGGTGTGTGAAGTGTGTTATGTGGTCTCAGTCCTACCCGAAGATCGGTCTATGAGCTCTGAGCTTGCTCCATAATGGGGAAGACTGGCTGGGTAACCAGCAGGCGACCGAGGTGAATTACACACACACACACACACAGAATGTAGCTAATCTTTTCTCTACAGAATTGGTGAAGCGTGTTGAAGCCCATGACCGGAAGCTTGAGGAAGAGGTGACAGTGATGCTGGATGACACAGAGAAGCAACTCACTAAAGGCTTCCAACACTTGGCCAAGTTTAACCAGCACATGTCAGACTGGTATGACTCTGCTTCAAGTTCCATGACTCATTGTACACTAAATTCCTACATTCCTAGTGCTCTGCCAGATATATGGGAGATAGCAATTTGTATATGCAGATTTTTCAATGTGGAAAGTACAATTAAAGTTAGCATGAATACATATCTTATAGGATACAGCCAAACTGATGAAGTCACATTCAAACTTTATTATTTTTCAATATGGATACATTACATGTACTGCAAGGGAAGCATCACCAGGTTTACAAGGGAGAAGCTATTAAGTGTTTTGAGGTCTAGGTAACTTTCATGACTTTGTACTGATAGCTGCATTATCTTGAATAACCAACATTGATTTCTTCCAGGTGGGAGCAGCCAGCAAAAAACATTCAATTAAAATCATAACACCTCTGCTGCTGTTCTTGCTGGATAAGTGGCAGATTTGGTGCACAGGATATCCCATCCAGCCTAGTGAAGCTTGGTGCTCTGTCCTGTGATTTGAGGTAGTGTGTGTGTGTGTGTGTGTGTGTGTGTGTGTGTGTGTGTGTGTGTGTGTGTGTGTGTGTGTGTGTGTGTGTGTGTGTGTGTGTGTGTGTGTAGATGCTTGATGTCAGTTTTGCTTTAAGGTTAGCTTGATATATAAATATGAAATACCACTTTAGAAATACCTTGTATTGTATAAATGTGAGTGAAAATTGAATGTTTTCATGAATTTTGGTGTTTGTTAAATTTCCTTATATTTTTATTTTGTTATTATGGCAGTTGTAAATATCACCAGTGCTGGAAGAAGAGTGCTTTCTTAAAGTGATGTTTGCTATTACTTTATATGAAGGAAATTTTTTTCACAAACTATAGTATCAAGAGGTGCCTTATGTCAGTCATCTGAACAAAACTACTTTTATATCTCATGTATGTATTAAAGTTTAATAATACTGTTTTATTTCGTTTCTGGTGCTTTTTGTATGTTACAGCTTTGAGGAACAATCTTTTTTGGCTTGAAGCCTGGAACATTTTCAATTAGATTGTTACATCAGTCATGTTGTAACTGGGAATCAGACGCTGCTTAATCTTGATAGTGTTTCAAGCAGTTTATGTCATATGTCTTGCGAAGAAAACCACAGAGTGCCTCCTGTATGCCATCCACTTGATGCGGTGGGCAGTAGTCGTCCTCACTGGAACGTGCTACAGTCACCAGTGTGGGCTCAGGAAGACGAGTGACTAATGAACTAAATGTTTCCATGAGGGAGTCGATTTCCTCCTTGGAAGACACATGGTGTGGCAGCTGATGGATGTCGTCATCAATGGTGCATCCAGCATCGTGCACTAGCTCCCAGTCCACTCCACATTCCCCATCCTCTCCATGCTCCTCCTTCAGTAGGTCCAGGATTAAGGCACTGAGGTACTCCCTCTGCTTGGAGTCCTGCATGGGCTGACTGACACTGTTGATCTCTGCTGCTATCTTTGTGGGCTCCTTAAGCTTCTGGAGGTGGGAAAATATATTGCGTAGAGTCTCAATCTGAGCACTTCTTCTCTTGACATGTTCCTCGACCAGCTCTGTCTCTTCTGTCTGGGTGTACTCAAAGCGATAGAGTGTCTTGAGCCTTTCATACATGTCTGCCTTGCTGTGCATAGAAACAAAAGGGTTCCTGGTGGAGAAGTAGTCCAGGTCCACATCTAAGACATAGTGGTTTTCATGAGAGTTGATAAGCCGCATCAAATCTTGTTCCACGGCCTCATTCATTTTAATGCCCAATGTGTGGACATGTAGATTAACCTTTTTGGTGCTGCTTAGTTCCTCTGGTTTACAGTACAGCATTTCCCCGACAAAATAAAGGGCTGGACATGAGACCCTAATGCAATCTGTGCCTTTCTGCTTCCCAATAAGGAAGTTGTAGTGACCATCCTCTATCTGATTGGACCAGGGTGGCTTCATCCAGATGATGGTGGATATCTGACCAGTAAAGGCAGCTACAAGTATCCAGTTTTCAATGCTCAGTTTCTCTAGCATGTTAGGAACATCAAAGACTTCTGAAGCTTTTAGATCTGCGGGAATCAGAAGGTCTGGATGGGAATCAAAATGTAGAAGGAGATTGTTTGAGAAGGGAAGGTGTTTTGATCCAACAGCACGGAGGATAGGGTGGAGAGCATCATTGTGTTCCTCCACTATGTGCACTGGTAGCTTTGGGTACTTCCTCAAGGCTGTCATTGCTTCTCTCTCTCTCTCTGCCTTCTGAAATGCAAAATACATGATATTACCATGCTGTCCATATCTGTTTTTGTATTTCCTGCTTTGACACCTATTTGTCTATGAGAGAGAGAGAGAGAGAGAGAGAGAGAATTTACTATACTGTTACAAAGAAATTACATACTTCCCTCAAGAGAGCAAAATTCAGTGTAAAAAGAAGAGACAGTAACACTTATCAGTTGTTATGTAGTCTCTCTGAATGTACAGCACAGAAATATTAAGCAACAGTCATTTAGAAAGATGAATGACATTGGTTCCTGTGACATTCACTAATACGTCTGGCAGGTCTCTTATTGGGTGGCATTGAGAGAGTGGCGAGCAATGGAGTGGTGTTTTGTTGGTCCTGAGTGAGCCCAGTGCCATGGTTAGGGTTTGGGAGGGCAGTAGAGAGGTCTGGAGTAAGGGGACTGGTGGTGGGTGGAGGATGGGGAGGACTAGATATTTTTTACAGTAGTGGCCAGACTTTTGCTTTCTGGAAATCATTAAGGTGTTGCTTTTGTGGATCTTGGAGGGGAGATGAATGTTGGGGTTTTTAAATGCCATGGATTTCTTTACATTTAGTCAGCTATTGACGGTGGTGGTGGTCTGCTGATTTTTTGTTTTTCATAAGTATACGTAAATGTACATGATACTAATTCATATAATGGTTAGAATGGGAATAGATGCAATATATATGTGAGATATACATGGTATATTAGATATTAGGGGATTTAATTAGGGCTGTTTTGGTACATGTAAGTTTGTTATTTGCATTTTTGTAAGGGAATAGATAGATTGATAAATAGATAGCAAGGAATTGATAGATAAATGGTCAGATATATAGATAAACAGATAGATAGATGGATAGGTAGGCAGATAGATAAATAGACATTCGTAGATAAATAGTTTGTTTGACAGGTAAAAAAGATAGATATGTATATAAAAAAAAACTATATTCCTCTTTATTATTAAAAAATGCACACAAGAGCAGAAGCAATAAAAAAGGAAAAAGAAATTAATATCACAGTTTACCTTACAAATATTTCGTTTTCTTTTTTCCTCGCGGGATATGCAAACACTCGCTGTAAAACTAGAAAGAATTTGACATTTTCTGCTTTAACAAATAACTATAGCTGGAAGAAAGATGTTGTAATAACCAACAAATCAATATATGAAATTTGTATAGGTAATGGTATAGTTTCTCATTAAAAACATATACTAAGTGTGTTGGGGCAGTCTTTTAGGTGTGTGGAGGGGTTCTCGGGGTGTTATTATTAAGAACGGTATACTGTATCAAAACGTTTACCACCAATGATAGAAAATTCTGATGTAGAGGATGAAAACGAAAAACGGCGAGAAGTATTGGAGGACGGAGGAACAGCTGAGAGTGAGGACTGACGACCAATGACAGGCAAACCCAAACAACCTTCCCGCACTGGCAAGTATTTAGAACTGTTCACCCATTGGATCTCCCTGCCTCCTGGGAACATGTGTGAGGAACGCTGCTGTGAGCGAGGACGTAGTGAGTGACTGCTGGCTTACCTGGTGGAGGCTGCAGGAGGCGGAGGGCGAGGCAAGCAGCTGAGGGTACCAGTGACTGAGGGCGAAGTAGAGGCCGCGGTTATCTGAGATGTCTCGTTCAAACAGTGGCGCAGTGTGTGGTATGTGCTATATATTCACCTCCTTACTTAAATTAGTTTTCCTACCTTTATTTCGGCACTGTCCCCGAGAAACCGTCCCGTGCACTCGCCTCGATTCCCGGCTCCCACTTCGCAGCTCCTCCACCCAGCTGATTTGACGTCACATAGCTGCGATAGGGGAGCCGGTAATCGATGCGAGCGCGCGGGACGGTTTCTCGGGGACAGTGCCTTTATTTCTAGCAAAAAGTGACGTGGCAGCCTTTTTTCATGTCATCCTTTTTTTCCACGACAGCTGTCATTGGCCAAAAGTGACTGACGTGTAACGTATGCTTGCTTTCGTCCTCTTCACCTCCATACCTGGCTCCCCGCCCCTCTGCCTCATCCACATGCTTCTCATGCCTCCTTTATCCCCTTGCAGGAAGGAGCATACAAGGTTCATTGTATGGTTTGTGTTTTTATTCGTTTTTTTTTTTTTTTTTTTGCTTATTTTTGTTTTTATTTTTTATGTTTTCTATATTTTCATGTGTTCTCTATTTGTCTTTATGAGTTCTTTTGTTTTCCTGTGTTACTCTGTCTTTGTTATATTTTGTTGTGTGTTTTCTTTGTTTTTGTATATACTTTTTATTTTTCTAAACATTTCTCTGCTTTAGTATGACTTTTTCAATGACTTTTCAGTGTTTCTCTGTATCTCTCTTCTGGCCTATCCCTTTGATTCCCCTGTCCCTCCCCCATGATTCCAGTAACTCACCTAACCCATCTGTGGTCTGCCCTCCCGTCCCTCACACCAGTAGCTGTGGTGAGTAGTGGCAAGGCACAGAGGTGGTACAGTGTCACAGGTAATGAAGTTGCAACCAAGACCATCCAGGGACAAAGGACCAGATTAATAGGGTTGCTGAGGCTTAATGAATATATTTAAATTATTCCCAACAACAACACAGTGCCCATGGCACCCTCACACAATATTCACACTCCGTTAACTTAACCCCCGTTACTTACAACCCAGTAATGGTACTGTGTCTACTGGCTGGGCCGAGATGGCTTCTACCAGGCAGTCACACACAATGGAACACTCATCCTACACACATGGCCTAACTAACAGCTAACTGTAACCATGTTACACTTTGGGGTCCTCCTATGTTCACTTTCCATTCCACGTGGAACCCTCTATTAAGAGGGCTGAACACTGGGTAGGTAGACTGTCTCATAGGATATGAAACTGGCAGGAGATTCTTGGCCAATATGGCTAATCATCACTTGGTTCCCTTTGTTAAAAGTGAGGCAACAGTCCTGCCATCCTGCTCTGTGAAACTGACATGCATGCAGTTCAAATGTGAATCCTAGTGGGGTTAAAAAATGCCTCAAGGAGCATAAGGTTTGGATCATTACACACTAATTCCCTCTGCCTCATCTAACCCAGCTGCCCTTGTATGGTCCTCACACTAACTCCCCTTCCTGTCCCCAAATGTAACCCACCTCCCCTCCTTTCCACAGTGTGTGTCACCAGGTACCACTGCCAGAAGAGAGGTAGAAGGTGCAGTCAATGAGTTCACCAGGGATCAGGAATGTCACTGCTGCTGCCACATTCAGAAATGTTGGTAGCTACTGACAGAGAGAGAGAGAGAGAGAGAGAGAGAGAGAGAGAGAGAGAGAGATGTATATGGGTGTCTTTCTATCTATCTATAGTATCAGTTTACCTATCTATTTATTTATCTAGCTACCTTTCTAGTAGTCTATTTCACCTGGATCTGAATGCCTATATTTTCTATTGCATATGTATATTACTACCATCACTACTATTACTACTACTGCTACAACTACTGCTACTGCTACTGCTTCTGCTACCAGCCCCTCCCCACTCCCACTATCACTACTACTACTACTACTACTACTACTACTACTACTACTACTACTACTACTACTACTACTACTACTACTACTACTACTACTACTCTATTACTCACTCTAGCCAGCCTCATTCTTTCACATATTCATAAAGTACATGACATGCTTTGTGTATTGAAGATTTATTGTTGTGTGCAGATTTTGAGGAAAGAGCTGAGAAGGGTGCCAGTGTTGGGACTACAGAGACAGATGAGGCAAGAAAGGACAAAGAGGAAAAGAGAATGAAGTAAGTTTAACCTACAGTGATACCTTTGTCATTTGAGTGTTGCTTTCATTATAATTATTCATGTCAGGGTTGGTGGTATCTTTCCTCACACCACAGGCTTAGAGTTTAACAAACATGCACAATGCTCTAATTTGGTTGTATTAGTGAAATTATAAGTGGTATATGAGATAAAGTATACAATTAACTTCACCAACATGTGCATATGCAAACCTTTTAAAAATACAATCAACATATTAAGCACAAGATATACTCTTGAAGGACTCTGGTTTGCAAAGCTAAGGAGGAAAAACTCATTGACATGCTCCAGTTTCGTGGGTGCAAGGGGTCAAGCAAAGTATAACCATATCATTGTGGAACTCTACTTGTAACCTTTAATTGCAATCTCAAGATAACATTTGTGTTTCTGTTATTTTGGTTCTAGCTCAAAGGAAAGGCACAACTAGCTTAACTCCTGAAATGAGAACTTATCCCATCAATATGAAGGTTGTGTACCATGTGGAGGTGGAGGAGGCAGCAGAGGCTGAGCAGGAAGAGGAGGAAGTGGGTATTGAGGCAGCAGGTGATGGTAAAAATGGAGGAGCCTTCTACTCTGCTGCATGTAGAAACACCACTCACTAAGCTCCTCCTGCCACTGCTGTCTGGTATGTCTAGTCCTCCATGATAAGGCAAAAACATCCATTAGAAAAAAGGAAAATTGAGATAACAATGTTGAAGGAGTCATGAGAAAATATAAAAAGAAAAAAGACAAGATAAGGCTAAATACAACTATTATATGGTAAAATTGGAGCTTTTAAACAAAAAAAAATAACATAATGATAATGATACATATAATATTTTGTTAGTTTAACCTTTCAATCTAATCAGTACTTTTGTGTACCTACTAAATGCAGTTTCTATGTGCTCTAGCACATAGAAGAGGTTAATTCATATCAAGAATTAACCTCTTCCAACTCTAACCCGCACCTTCCATACACACACACACACACACACACACACACACACACACACACACACACACACACACACACACACACACACACACACACACAAAAAAAAAAAAAAGCTAAAATGTAAATCAGAAGAGCAGTAGCCTCAGGTGTTATGGCACAGGTGCCTCAGCAGGGCAAGAAGGAAATGTGTAGGCATCTGCAGTCATACTAAGAGGATAGAGAATGGAGAGTTTTGTGTAGCTGGAGTTCTTGTTTTTTCTTCCAAGACAAAAGGTGAGTCTCTAGTTTTGCAAATGATGTGTCAGAAAAAGCAATGAGGTTAGTCTCAACAAATGATGTCTTGAGAGGCCTATGGTCCTGGTTTAGCAAAGATGCCAACAAAAAAGATACTCACAGCTGAAGCCACCATGACTGACAAGATGTGAACTTCTTTTTTTGTAGTGAGTAGGCAACTGATGACATCACGCTTCTCTCGCCTCACCGTACATCAAGAAAATGACTTACTAGATAATGCAAATCTTTAAAAAAAGTGATGAAGAGGAAGTAAAAGGAAAAATCTTTAAGGCAATAAAAACAATTAAGTTTTGTTAAGAAAATTATTTTGGTTAAATTTAGGTAAGAATGGAAATAATTTATATATATATAAAAAAAAAAAAAAAAAGCCAGAGAAAAAATGGTACATTGTGAAAGAGGACTCCACTCCCCTCCCCCTAACCCCATGGAAAGAAATGTGAGCGGATAGTGGTAAGTACAAAATATAGTAGTTAAAGTAATATGTAGTAGATTTTTTGGATTGGGCTACACTGTGGTGAAATCTGCTACTTTTCAAGCTTGCTTCTGCTACTTTTCATTAGGAAAATCTGACAACACTGCCTGTGTGTTGCTTCCTCTGCATTTCTCTTGCCCCAGGCGTTGTCCATGTAGGCCACGCTCCGCCGTTCCACCTCCTGCCTCCACGCCGCTTACAACATTCCGTGCAAAGCCACCTCCAGCCCTAGCCCTAAGAAGCACAATTTCCTGCCTTTCAAGATAAGCATGAGCTTATAAGAAAGTGTGAGGCAGGTATAGCTCACAGTGTGGTTGCAGCACAAATGGGTGTCCCTAGATCAACAATATCATCAATTTAGAAGAAAAGGGACAAGTACCACAAGACCGCTGCAAGTGTTTATATTTCCAAAAATGTACTGTACAGCACCCTAATGTGTTTAATAAAAAAATGTTCAATATAAATGAAGCCTTTAATAGTACAGGCAACCCCCACTTAACGAAGGTTCACACAACGGAATTTCGCTATAACGAAGGTTTCATTTTACTACCATCTGCTCGTTTAACGAATACCAAACTCGCTTTAACGAAGTTTTATCCAGGTAATTTTTTTCCAAATTTGAAAGCCCCACTGTATCATGCAAGCTGACAGGCTTTTGAATACATCAGGAGCTGCTGGTACTAAGGCCTGCCTCAGGAGGAATCCTGAGACACATATAGAATAAAGATCAAGATCAAGCCTCTCGTGGACAACACAGGCTCTGCCGATACAAAGGCCTGACTCAGAAGAAATTCTGTGTCACCTGTAGCATCAAGATCAAGATCACACGCACCACTCACTGCCCAGTCAAAACATAACAGCGTCACCAGCAGCTCATCTTCCTTAGTTCAACTTACCACCAAAACACCCTGCAATGTGGCCTAACGTTCCTAAGAAGACCAGGAAGTGTCTTACTCTCGAAGTGAAGCTGGGTATTATTCACAGACAAGAGAGAGGCCAGAAAACTAATAACATTGCTTCCCACCATGGCTTGACTCCATCTACTGTCTACTATTTTCAAGTCAAGATACTCTATTAAGAAGGCTAGTGAGACCTCATCTTCCTTGCAAGCTAAAAGAACCACCAGAACTCGTGACTCTACAATGGATAAAATGGAAAGCCTTGTGGAAATGTGGTACATAAGTTTTGTATGCAGTACCATGATGCGCACTTTGTTTACATTCCACAGGTTGCCGGTTAGTGTATTTCCCGTTTCACTCTCCCTCCCTTCATAAAGTTAAGATCATCAACATTATAAAGTTACGTACATACATACATTAGTGTACATTATAATGACTTAAATTAAACTACCTAAATATTTAACTTCATAATTTTTACTTTCATTAAACTTTTTACTGTACTATGATGCACTCTCACTTTGCTTACTCTCAATGGAAGTTCAAATCAGGGGTTATACTTGTTATAATTAGTTCGCTTAACGAAGTTTCGCTTAACGAAGTGTTTTTTAGGAACGTAACCCCTTCGTTAAACGGGGGTTGCCTGAACTGAATTAGTCTAATAGTCTAAGTGTTTTTTAGAGGTTATAGTGATGATTTGGGGGGTCTAGGCTGGAGGTTGGTCCCTATCCCCCCTTTATTCTTCAGTATCTTATGGGAAAAATTGCTTCACGATTCGAATAAACGCTGATTCGACCAATGAGAAACCGCCCTAACCCTGTCGAATTGCGAGGATCCCCTGTGTGTGTGTGTGTGTATATATATATATATATATATATATATATATATATATATATATATATATATATATATGTATACAGGTATCCCCCGCTTAACGAAGGTTCACACAACGAAATTTTGCTACAATGAAGGTTTCATTTTACTACCATCTGCTCGTTTAACGAACACCAAACTCTGTTTTATCCAGGTAATTTTTTCCAAGCTTGAAAGCACAGCCGTATCACGCAAGCCGACAGGCTTTTGAATACACCAGGTGCTGTCAATACTAAGGCCTGCCTCAGGAGAAATCCTGGGACACCTGTGGAATCAAGATCAAGATCAAGCCTCTCATGGACAACACGCGAACCAGCAACAGCAACAGCTTGTCTTCCCTCACTCAACTTACCACCAAAACACCCTGCAATGTAGCCTAGCGTTCCTAAGAAGACCAGGAAGTCTCTTACTCTCGAAGTGAAGCTGGATATTATTCATAGACATAAGAGAGGCGAGAAAACCATAGCAATGCTCGCCACCATCTTGCCTCCATTTATTGTCTCTACTATTTTCAAGTCAGCAGACTATTAAGAAGGCTGGTGAGACCGTATCTTCCTTGGAAGCTAAAAGAACCACCTGAACTCGTTACTATAATGGATAAAATGGAAATCCTTGTGGAAATGTGGTACATAAGTTTTGTATGTGATACAATGATACGCCCTTTGTTTACATTCCACAGGTTGCCGGTTAGTGTCTTTCCCGTTTCACATTCCCTCCCTTCATAAATTTAAGATCATCAACATTGTAAAGTTACGTACATACATACATTAGTGTACATTATAATGACTTAAATTAAACTGCCTAAATGTTTAACTTCATACTTTTTACTTTCATTAAAACTTTTACTGTACTATGATGCACTCTCGTTTTGTTTACTCACAATGGAAGTTCAAGTCAGGGGTTAAACTTGTTATAATTGGTTTGCTTAACAGAGTTTCACTTAATGAAGAGTTTTTAGGAATGTAACCCCTTCGTTAAGCGGGGCTTGCCTGTATATATATATATATATATATATATATATATATATATATATATATATATATATATATATAATCTATTGTTGTACTAGCTTGTAATAGTAGGAACAGTGGCAAGGATGACACCGATGGAAGTAACAATGGTAGTGTCTGCTGCAGGTAACTTAGAAGGAGGTAACAGGGCGGGTTTTGCGGTGTTCCTTGATCCTGGGCAGCTGATAGATCTTTTCAGCCTGTGCGTTGATCCTTGGGAACTTTTGGCGCAAATCAGGCAGCGGCTGGAACACCTCCTCCATGGCACGCCCGATGGCCAGGTCCGCCCATGTCATCTGCCGAGACACGGGAGTGAAAGCTGAGTGTTACTGCCATGGCCCCAGTTTTGAGAGAGAGAGAGAGAGAGAGTACAGTACTATGGCATATGATGTTTGTTGAGTAGGAGCACGATGCATTGACGTCATTATTTGTAAGTTTGTAAATGACGTATTGAATATGCTCATAAGAGTAATTTCCTATTCCTCTTCCTATTTCTGGTTATAGTAGACCTTGCTCTGTTACATGCATGTGATGGTTGTTTTGCCTCAACTTGTTAGTGATAAATTGCTCCTGAAGGTCTTATCCTGAATACATTTGGTGTCAAGTTCTTCATGTCATGTGTAAATATATTGTACTATGTTCATTCCTTAATTTCTATGAGGGAAGAAGTCATCTGACCTTACCTCATCTCATTCTTGTCCTTCATCTTTTTTTATGTTATTTTCTGTTCCATTTCCATATTGTCCATGAAGAGTATTGTGCTATGCCCTTTCTCCATGCATTATCTTGCACTCCCTCACATCTTGTCTTTCTATATCTTTCCTTTATGTGTTAACTAATCACTATCCAGGCCTTGCAAATACTATATGGTGGATATATATCAAGTGAGGTAACAAGGGAGATGTGGATGTAATTTCTGGGGTTAGTAAGTATGATGGGGCAAGAATTCAAGGAGATAAGAAGAAACTGGCTCTCTAGCTGGATAACAGGTAATAGTTACAGAAATTGGTTGTAAGTGCAAAATCAGTGGAGAGCTTAAAAACAACATTAAACAAATTAGATGACAGGGACAGCCATGTGTTGATTCTTGCAGCTTTCCTTATGTTCCTAAGTTCTAATTTCCAGTTGTGGTTGACGAGAGAGCTTGGCAACCTCACCTTGTCCTCAACGAACCACTCCTTGCCCTGCAATTGTTGTTCTAGACGCTCCATCAGTGGCCCCAGCGTCTGTGGTAAGTACTCCTCTCTCAGCTTCTTCTGCTTCTCCTCTTCAGTCTGGTCCTCCGGCGAACTGGTGGTAGACAGCCAAGATGTATTAGACTAAGAGGTGAACGCACTTCAGTCTTGAAATCATTGACGTAGCGCGGGAGGCTTTTAAAACCCAGAATCGTGACGTCAGCATGTCAACCAACTAGGACAAATTTTAATTGTGGAATATAGGTGTTCTGCATATTTCTTTTATTTGAGTGGTTATCTTTTAGTATCTTGGTTACTAAGTTTAGTAGATATAATGCCACTAACTGTATTTTGTTTCTTAGTGATTTGCAAGAAAATATGGGGATATGCCACCATCTCTACCATATGTTTTAATTTAAACTACCACCACATACTTACAATATTTGCATTTCCAACTTAATATTAGCTTCACCAGCATCTACTGTGATCGTTTCACAAGCATAGCACATACCACTGACTTTACTAGAACCACTACCATACCACATTCTTCACTAGAACTAAGATGTATTAAACTAGAACCACCACCACTTACTTTACTAGAACCTAGTATTACCACCACCACCACTTATTTACTACAAACACCATCACCACTTACAAAATACACAGTTTCTTACCTTTAAATGCTGGTGGATGGTTTATTCCCTGGCATCTGTGTCCTCGTGATGGCAGATTCTGATCAGGAATTGCATCCTGTCTTAAATTTCTCACAGTTCGTGGAACCGGCAAATTTAAAAGCTTGTACTTCAGATTTCGTTCAATCTGGGCTGAACTAAAATGTCGTTCACAAATCACACCATACTTAATATTAATATGGTCTGAACGGAAACGCTTATGGATCCACTGTCTAGCAAGGTTATCATTAGATGGGAATTTATGGTATCTTAGGTTGCTGTCATACTGGTGTACATCCAAATACAGCGCACACTCTTGCTTTACCCATTTAACTATTAATATCGTAATACAAAGCCCGTGAAAAGTACACAATTGCTGATAAAATCTGCCACACGTGAACACACCACCACAACACTAGACGTAAACAATACACATGGTGGCGTCAACGGTTCCAATAATGTCGAATTGCGTTCACCTTTAATACATCTTGGTAGAGACAGCAGTGTGGTGAGAGGGGGAGGGAGAGGGAGGGAGGGAAGGGAATACGTAAAGAAATAAGTGAAGGAGAGGCATTAGGAAATATGAAGGTGAATAAGAAAATAAAAGGAGATTGGAAAGAGATATCAGAAAGCATTTGTTTTGAGAGAGAGAGAGAGAGAGAGAGAGAGAGAGAGAGAGAGATTCATGGTGGCATTGCTCTCCCATCTCTGAAGAATATTTGGCAAATCTGATTAAACTTACTGTAGCCTGATGAAGCACTCCTTTGGAAGGGATGTCTCAGACTCCCTATGTTCCTATGCTCACAACATTATGAGTAGAAAAGGAAAGCTTATCTCTTTAACAAGGCCCCACGTTCTGCAGTATGCTCTTCCCTAATTTTTCTCTGCTCTCCCTCACTACTGCTCCATCACCTGACTCAACAGCTCTTAGCACACTCCCCATCCTCGAGGCACTGTGTCCATCACCACTCACACGATATCGAACAAAGCGAAGAGAACATCCTTAAATGTATCGACGAGGGCATCACACTGCGCGGCACGCCAAGAACATTGAGGCACCAGACCTGCCTTGGTGGCCAGGTAGCGGCCGATGGCTGACGATTGCAGTAACAATTCGCCGTCCACCTCCAGCGTTGGTAACTTGCCCCCGAGTGTTGCTGCAAGGGAGATGCATCATGTGTATAGAGGCAGTGTGTGAGTAACACAAAGTCTGGAGAGACATTTAACATGCATGTAGGAACACAATTTAGGGACAGCTGACTCACCTTTCTTTCTCTCGGGCCACTCGGACAGCTCGACCCTCTCCTGCGTGAATGGTATTTTCCCGTAGAGGAAGATCCAGCGGATGAGCTCCCCCATGCCGCGGCCGTTGAAATAGGTGAGCTTGTACTCAGGCATGATGATGACGGGGCTTGAAGGGAGACAAGGTGCTGCGTTACTGATTTATAGAGAGAAAACTTTTATTGTTGAACGTACGATGGCGGCGATCCCACAATGTACATGAAAAGATTTAAAGATGTGTTTCTTACAGTTTTTAGATTAATTTTTCCAAAGACAATAGAATGAGAGCACACTGTAAAAGAATAAAAGGACAAGTCATATGCAGCTATATGCATTAACAGCACAATGAAGAAACTTATACGTATACGTTATTATTAGTGTTTTATTTTTTGTTTTGTTTTATGGGCAAAAAAAAAAAAAAAAAAAAAAAGGCCCACGTGAATGCTGGTTCTCTAAAAGATAAGTAGAGGGTTAGCCAAAATTAGGGAGAAAATGTCTTGATACCTCCCTGTTAAAAGAAATCAAGTCGTAGGAAGACGGAAATACGGAAGCAGGTAGGGAGTTCCATAGTTTACCAGAGAAAGGTATGAATTGTTGAGAGTACTGGTTAATTCTTGCATTAGAAAGGAAGAAGAATGCCTTGTGCAGCGAGGCCGCAGAAGGAGGGGAGGTATGCAGTTAGCAAGATCAGTAGAACAGTTAGCATGAAAATAGCGATAAAAGATAGAAAGAGATGCAACATTTCGGCGGTGAGAAAGAGGCTGAAGACAGTTAGTCAGAGGAGGGGAGGTGATGAGACGAAAAGCCCTTGATTCCACCCTCTCTAATAAAACTGTGAGTGGAACCTCCCCAAACATGCGAAGAGTACTCCATACAGGGGCGGATAAAGCCCTTGTACAGAGTTAGCAGTTGGAGTGGTGAGAAAAACTGGCAGAGATGCCTCAGAACGCTTAACTTCATAGAAGCTGTTTTAACAAGAGATGAGATGTGAAGTTTCTAGTTTAGATTATGAATAAAAGACAGACCGAGGATATTCAGTGTGGAAGAGGGAGACAGTTGAGTGTCATGGAAGAAGAGGGGATAGTTGTCTGGAAGGTTGTGTCGAATTGATAGATGGAGGCATTGAAAACTACTAGATTTTCTCTGCTCTAAACGGAAATCTTAGAAAGATCAGAAGTCAGGCATTCTGTGGCGTCCCTGCGTGATCTGTTGACTTCCTAACGGGTTGGTAGTTTCTGAAAGGACGTGGAAAGATGTAGGGTGGTATCATCAGCGTAGGAGTGAATAGGGCAAGAAGTTTGGTTGAGATCATTAATGAAGAATAGAAAGTGGGTGACAGGACAAAACCTTAAGGAACACCACTATTAATAAGTTTATAAGTTCCTGTTTCTGTATTCATTCCGTGGCACACTAGGAGAACCTTTCAGGTAATGGAAACTATCATGGGCAGGTCAAGTCAGTATGCTACTGGTGGCGGTAGTAGTGGTGGTGGTGGTGAAGCTTCATTACTGTTACATTAAGAAAGATACTGGGATTCTCTCTCTCTCTCTCTCTCTCTCTCTCTCTCTCTCTCTCTCTCTCTCTCTTACAAATGACTGAATAAAATGTGGGAGTAAGAGATAGAAGGGCAGAGCACGACACGGAGGGCGGAAGTGGGTAGCGCGGAGAGGAGAGAGGGGCATAACACTGGAAGGGGCTGGTCATTGTGGGGAGTTAGCGAGTGTCTCTCACTGATACGCGGAGGAATGCTTGTCATGGTGATGAAGCTTTGAATAAATTCTGTACAGAGCACACCTGTGCTGAAAACGTGACTGCCGTTGCTTTCCTCCCTTCTCGCTTGCTACTGTCATACTACTACTACTACTACTACCAATGAAAATGAAGTCATAGGGAACAAAATAAGTCCGTCATAACTACACCTATCTATCTATCAATCTATCTATCTACCTCTAGATTTATTTATCCTCTATGTATTTTTGTCTGGGTTTACGTAAGTTACAACGCAAAGAACTGTAATTTGCGTACACAACAGGCTGACATGTGAGGTGATGTTAGTTAGGATTATTTGCAGAGATTTATTGGTGTGTGTGTGCGTGCGTGCGTAATTCAATGTTTGATCTGCTGCAGTCTCTGACGAGACAGCCAGACGTTACCCTACGGAACGAGCTCAGAGCTCATTATTTCCGATCTTGGGATAGGTCTGAGACCAGGCACACACCACACACCGGGACAACAAGGTCACAACTCCTCGATTTACATCCCGTACCTACTCACTGCTAGGTGAACAGGGGCTACACGTGAAAGGAGACACACCCAAATATCTCCACCCGGCCGGGGAATCGAACCCCGGTCATCTGGCTTGTGAAGCCAGCGCTCTAACCACTGAGCTACCGGGCCGTGTGTGTGTGTGTGTGTGTGTGTGTGTGTGCGCGCGCGCGCACACACACACACACACACACACACACACACACACTTAATGCAGGTGTTACGGACTAAAATGTGAATGCATGTTTGATGTTAGACTGCGAGTGACTGATTCAGTAGTACCAGTACTCACAGTGGCGGTGTGGGGCTGTGGGCGGCGGTGGTGGTGTCAGCAGTGGGCCGTGGCGGCAGGCTTAGGAAGACCACCGCCACCAACGCCATTTATAAAGGGGAGAAACAAACACATAATGCTGACAGAGCAAAAATGTTTGTTGGCCATCTTGAGCTGAAGAATGTATGGTTCACAATATGGCACTAGTGGAATGTTTGTATGGCACACCCATCGTGTTTTAAGAAATTACAAACAGGGAGGATGACTTCATTTCTCTCCGTCGTGTTTTAAGAAATTACAAACAGGGAGAATGACTTTATTTCTCTTGTGGATTCAAGCGCCGCAGACACTTATTGGCATCGAAGGATAGAGGTCGCCACTGTGGCCTTGGCCGTCAGACACGACCCTCTCGGCTTGCGTACAGGGTTGCCAGCAGGTGTAGCCTTAAAAGGCTCTAGAGGTCAAACATTTTGGCTGTTTTTAGTCTTTTGTAGTGCTCAGGATAGTCAGCACATATTCAACTATTGCCCCTCCAAAGTAAATGTATTATTATTAGTTAGTGTAAGAAAACGTGTTTCAAAATTATCTCTATACATATGCTAACATCATGCATGCATACACTATTCGTGTTTCGTTTTGGTTTAGTAACTTTAGTACGTGTGTACATCGGACCCCGGATCATATGATGGCAATGGTAAGCCCTCATGCTCGATCGCCTCTTCAGCCTCGTTTGGTGTCACGACTCGCGACAGGCAGAATTTTGATGAAATGCTGCAAGTACATTTCAAGCAAGACAACATCCAAGAGTCGTCCATATGGACCATCACTGAGCATACTTAATAAACTTGATTTTGCAGAATATAGTATAAACTATAACATGGAACATCTGCTCCATCTAGCTTATTAGTGATTTTTTCTTTATCAAGCTTAAATAGATATATTTTATTTTCCATACCATTTAAATTATGGTGTAATAAGCTAGGTTGGCCTTTTTTTCTGATCTTTTCGATCAAAAGTGTGGCCTCTTGTGAACTAGACATCTGGCAGCCCCGCTTGGGTGTGCCATATAGGGAGAGCGGGAATTAAGATGGTCCCGGGCTGTTTGCTCCTACTGTCGAATTTTCTCTCTCTCTCTCTCTCTCTCTCTCTCTCTCTCTCTCTCTCTCTCTCTCTCTCTCTCTCTCTCTCTCTCTCTCTCTCTCTCTCTCTCTCTCTCTCTCTCTCTCTCTCTCTCTCTCTCTCTCTCTCTCTCTCTCTCTCTCTCTCTCTCTCTCTCTCTCTCTCTCTCTCTCTCTCTCTCTCTCTCTCTCTCTCTCTCTCTCTCTCTCTCTCTCTCTCTCTCTCTCTCTCTCTCTCTCTCTCTCTCTCTCTCTCTCTCTCTCTCTCTCTCTCTCTCTCTCTCTCTCTCTCTCTCTCTCTCTCTCTCTCTCTCTCTCTCTCTCTCTCTCTCTCTCTCTCTCTCTCTCTCTCTCTCTCTCTCTCTCTCTCTCTCTCTCTCTCTCTCTCTCTCTCTCTCTCTATATATATATATATAGAGAGAGAGAGAGAGTGTTTGGCGGCTTTTGCGCCGCTGTGTGCCTTAAAATCACTGAGGGATGCATGCCAGTCCTGCTCTTCCAATCCTCCTCCTCCCTCTAACAAGTAACCTTAATATCTCATTATACATATATTTTTTAGCACGACATTCATAACTTGCTCCAATCTGATGTCCCTCTCATGCACAACAACGCTGCAATGACGAAAAGTTGGAAGTGTGTGTTGGTATATCTCGATCTGTAGTACCGGAGCGGAGGAGTACAGTGGAGGATTGGAGCAGTGTGGAGGAAAGTAGGGATGGGACGGATGCGATAATCTCTTCCAATGTTCAGAGGGAGTGTCACTTGCATGAACATCCTCCCTCTCTCTCTCTCTCTCTCTCTCTCTCTCTCTCTCTCTCTCTCTCTCTCTCAGTAATGTATTTGGAATTAATTGTTTTAGTTGATTTAGAAATAGTTTATTTTATCAGTGGTCCGAACATTACATATCTGTCACGTGCCAGGCTGATTGTTGGCAAAATTAGTGACAAACTATACTGAAAACATCAATAGAAAAAATAATAACAACAATAGATGATGATGGAGAGAATGGATGAAGTACTTTCAGGTGTCACGTAGTGTGTTCGTGACGTGAGTGTTCCCGAACTAACCTTCCGGTGTGGCAGTGAGGCGCACACAGCACTGTGCTTCCGTGAAAGGGAAAGAGAAATGTACGTGTGGTAGAGAAGAGAGAAGGAATGTACCAGTGCTTTACGAAGGCACACATGAAAGCATTTTTATGGTGGAGACAACGCCTGAGTGACCACAAGGAGTAGTAAGTGGTAATAGTAATAGAAAGTACTCGTGATGGTAATGTCGGGTCGCCTTGTGTGCGGGTCGCTGTGTTCGGAAAGCTGTTTATGCCTCCTCACCAGTGTAGAAGGATGTGTCAGGTCTCATGGTCAATTTAGAAGGGTAAGTTTTTAGGCCTCTTCGCCCTCCACTCCTTGATCTTGGGCAACTGCTGTATCTTCTCGGCGTGGGCAGCGACGTGGGGATACTTACTGACTACATCAGAGAAGTGAAGCACCATTTCATCAATGGAGCGAGAGATAGCCAAGTCAGCCCAAGTCATCTGTAGAGAAAAAGAAAAAAGTTTAAGGGACGTAAAACAAAAGATACCGTCGCTAACCTAACTGATCATGAAAGGTAAGAGAGAGAGAGAGAGAGAGAGAGAGAGAGAGAGAGAGAGAGAGAAACTAGCTTCCTCGCTTATGCTCTCCTGTTATTAAACGCATTCTTGCTGAGGTACAGCGCACACACACACACACACACACACACACACACACCTTGTCCCCAATGAGCCACTGCCTGTTCTCCATCCTCTTGTTGACCTTCTCCAGCACCGGTACGAGTGTCTTGACCACGTACTCCTCCCGCAGCTCTTTGTCCTTCTCCTCCTGGCTCTTGTCGGAAAGCCTGTAGGTGAGCGAGCCGTGGGTGAGTGCACGAGAGAGAGAGAGAGAGAGAGAGAGAGAGAGAGAGAGAGAGAAAGAGAGAGAGATTGTATCTGATAATATTTTTGCAGATTTTTGCTACTGCAACTGCCGCAAGATACTGCACGGGCAACAAGAAGCCGCGGCATATATGTAAACTGAACTCAGTTAGACTTTAACCCCTTGAGTACCATGACGCTTTTCCATATTAATTCTGCTTACTATTTGGTGATTTTTATACAGCTTCGCTTCAGAAACCTATAAGGAAGATATAGAATAGTGAAGACTGTGGCCATTAATCTTTTGATCTCCAGAGACCCGTCCTAATGTCAATACTCGTAAAATGGTCTAATCGTACACAAATCTCAAGGAAAAAAATGTATCCCAGTATTGAAGGGGTTAAGTGGATATTGTTATCGAGGATCAAAGCACAGGTGCACCATGCAAAGAACATCCCTGGGAGACAGTTACTGTTGTTGTTGTTGTTAATGATGGTGTCGGTGCATGGTATCATTACAACTTTCATTTGCCAGAGTGGTGTAACTTTATCCTTTACTCCCTCACGTCCTCCTCCTCCTCCTCCTCCTCTGCCCTCAACCTCCCATCCCCAGCGTGGAGCCCTAAGAGAGACTCACATGATCTTGTACATATCCGTCAACAGCTCTTTGGCGGTCTCCACAAAGGCGTCGCAGTAGCAGGCTTCGAGGGTGTCGTCCGGGGTGAGTCCAGCGACCTTAGCGGCGTAGCGGGCGATGGCCATGGACTGCCACAGAGGCTTGCCATCGATGTACAGAAGGGGTAGCTTACCTCCGGGCGTGACTGAGGGAGGGCAAGGGGGACACTTTAGAGGGCGAATAACAAGTTTGCGACAAAGCGTGAGAGAGAGAGAGAGAGAGAGAGAGAGAGAGAGAGAGCCAAGAAGAATTAGGTTTGGCATTGTATTGTATATGAGAGGCAGCTTTCCTTAGAGCGCGGCTGCGGACGAGAGTGAAAGGTGAATACTTGAAAGGGAGAAAAAACAAGTTTGCACCGTAGGGAAGCGGAGTGGCGGTCAAGAGGGGACAGAAGTTTAAAGTCAGCGATTCTGGTAAGTGGGAGGCGGGATGGGATGACACTTACGGGTAACGTAAAGGTGAATGCTCATCCCAGAAACATTCCTACTTACCGGCTTGATGAAGAGAGGGAGGAAAGGGAGGAACACGAGACTGGCTGTAAGAGGGGTATCACATAACAGGAGTCACGCAGGACGGTGACACAACAGAATCACGCAGGAGAGAACAAAGGGGCGCAGCACACATGTAGACTGAACTCATCGTCATAATTCAAATGGATATTGTCACGGAGGATCACGACATAGGTGCACCATGAAAAGAACATTATTAGGAGACCGCAGATCATCATGGGGGAAGACAGCAAGAGGGATCTCGTCACGACCATTACTAAGCCTTCCATTGTTACGGCTACTGAGGCTAAGTGTAACGGACTAGATTTTTTAGAGTGCGAGTCATACCTCCGCTACTTTGAAACGGCTATAGGTCAAGTTACATAGGGTTTTAAGGATGCTTGGATGACTATAGCGACAGATTAACAAAATTGATATATGAAATGATTAAAAAATACACTCTTAAGAACCTAGGTAATGAACTCTATGGTCTTTGAAAATAGCGTTGGTGAAACGGTAAAGCATTTCTGACCGATAGATTAATGAGGAGAATGAAATATAATAGTACCAGTAGAGCTACAGTAAAGTTAATGAATGGACAGAGGGATGATTAGAACAGCACAGAACACTCACCCTTCTTCTTCTCGGGCCACTCAGACATCTCAACACGCTCGTCAGTGAAGGGAATGTCTCCATACTGGAAGATCCAGCGGACGAGTTCTCCCAGGCCGCGGCCGTTGAAGTAGACCAGCTTGTACTCGGGCATGGCGGTGGTGGTGGTGGTGGTGGTTCTGGCGTGGAAGGAAGGTGTAGTGAATTAGGTGCGGGTGGTAGCGGTGTTGGTAGCAGTGTTGGTGGTGGCGCAGTTGTCTGGTGCGGTGCCGGTGTCTGAGTCTCGGAGGGCTGTGCTCCGGCTCCTAAAGAACAGGGAAGGGAAGGGAAGGGAAGGAGGAGGAGGAGGGAGAGTAGGGAGGGAAAGAAAACAATGAGGGGAAGGAAAAAAAAGAAGAGGAGGAGGGAGGGAGGGAGGGAAGGAGGAATAAAAAGAAGAATGTCGGGTGGGAGAGAAAGGAGGAGAGGGAGAGAAGAGGGAGGAGAGGTGTTGTGCATCTCTCTCTCTCTCTCTCTCTCTCACACACACACACACACACACATGCTTCGGATGAATAAAAAGTTTACATGCACACACGCCTCGCATCAACATTGCTAGTACCTTTCTTAAAACACAGATTTGCTGCACACGCACACATATACGGATCACAGTTCTCGTAGGAAACACAAACTTAGCTTACCGAGCGAATATGCGTCGGTATTCAGTGGTCAGTGGCTGCGGAGACACTGAGAGGCGGCGGTGGTGGAGTGGCTGTTATAGGGCTAGTTATCGCTTCAAGGCCACGTGGTGCAGTGAACTGTTTAGCTCACAGAGGGAGTTAGTGATGGTGGTGACGGCAGTGCACTGTCATGCATATTGTAGAGTTTGATTGTCAACCTGGCATTTGTCATCGTGATTTTTTCCCCTCTTTTTCTTTTAATGCATGTGTATTGCCTGATCCTCACAGCATGTTTATTAATTGTATAATGCAATGAACATAATTCGTGGCAATTCTTGTGTAAATTATGCCTACCTATTTCCACCTATTGTTCCCGTGAGTCTAGGTAAATTGCTTGAAATCAGTAGCTCGAGAGGAAATTGCTCGAAAAATAAATTATCGAATTATCATTTGCTCGAACAGTAAATTGGTGGAAATGGTTCGAAACACTCACTGTAGCAGTCAGTCTTCCAGGGCCTTCCCTCTGTGCTGGATTGCCACACGTATGGCTCTACCATTCTTTCCATAACAACCATATTCACTGTCATTAGCTCTGTCTTAGAGTGTTTCCTTAATTGTTGATACTCGTCACTGGATTACATATTGTTGATATTGTACATTTGCTGGATTTAACAATAATAAGACACCATAAAATTCCAATCACTTCCTTCAACCAACTATCAACTCACAATACTGATGATCATTTTCCTGATCGTTAAATATTCAATTTTACTTATATTTGTTTATATTTATATTTCAGTAATGGATCTAACTTTTGTTGAGAACGAAAAACGGAAGAAGAAATTGTTTGGATATATATATATATATATATATATATATATATATATATATATATATATATATATATATATATATATATATATATATATATATTCAATTAACAACAATAATATTTTGTGATATTCTTTGGATAGAGTATTTTATAAATGTGGGCGTTCTTAATTGTAACTGCTCAGTTGGCAATGATTAAGTTGTTTTTATACCTTATTTTTTTGGATATTTATGATTCACTTTCGATATTTCTCATTTAATCAGTATTTTCGAACAATCTGCCTTTCGAGCAATTAATAATTTGATAATTCGGCCAATCGATTTCGATCAACTTGCCGGGTACCCATTCCCATCCATACATGTGCCTCATCTCATTTTAAAAAGTTCTTTATTGAGCCCATACCGTGCATGAATCACTATTTGAGAACCAAAAACTATTCCTGATCATCAAAGGACGTGTGTGTAAATGTCACTTGTTTTTCCCCGACAGAAGGCTGAAAGACCCGCGAGCTCCCTATACAAGCAGGCAGGGAAGGAAGTCTTGCTCTCTTGTTGCTTTAGATTCTCGATGAGTTATATATGTTATCATCTATTACTATCCTCTTTAGCTTTCTTTATAGCCTCTCTCTCTCTCTCTCTCTCTCTCTCTCTCTCTTCATTTATTATGCCCACATATATCCACTACTAACCTATTATAATTCAATGTTGTGCAGAAACTATCCAACTTATTTAATTCCTTTTAGATTACAACTCAAGAAAATAGTAAGAATAATAACAAATAGTATTTTTTTTGAACATACAAATCCTCTCTTCAAAGAAACAAAAAAGTTAAAACTAGGTGACATTACTAAATTAGCTATCGCTATTTACATGTATTCAAATAAGGACAAAATACAGACCTTCCTTTCATCTCATGACCACAACACCTGCAATCGTGATAACTTCATCATTCCTCCTCATCGACTTACAAAATTTCAGCACACGGTTTCTTATCTAGGGCCTCGTGTATGGAACTCTCTACCTTTTCAAATTCGGAATGCACCCTCTGTCACCACATTTAAAAAGAAGATTTAAAAACCAAATCTTAGCCACCTACTAATTTGAAATATTTCCTGATGCACTACCTTATATTGAGATCATCAGTATGCTAATGTTATTCTTTCTACGTTACATACTGTAGAATATTTGATATTCCTATATTTCATTGTTATATATATATATATATATATATATATATATATATATATATATATATATATATATATATATATATATATATATATATATATATATATATATATATATATATATATATATATATATATATATATATATATATATATATATATATATATATATATATATATATATATATATATTACTTATTATTACTATTTATTATATTTTCTGTATTATTTATTATCATTATTAATTATTATATCTGTATCTGTTATAACTGCATATTTATTTATTATATTTTTGATTTGCATCCATATGTCTCTACAATTATCATTGAAACTGAACTGTATGTACTACATGTATCCTTGTTGCCATCTGCCACACTACATATCCATCATTTACTACCACTTGACCTGAAGAGCTTTGCTTTATAAAGGATAACTACAGCCACACGATGTATGTATGTATATATCTCCATTGTAACTTTGTTATTAATAAATGTTCAAATGTTCTCTCTCTCTCTCTCTCTCTCTCTCTCTCTCTCTCTCTCTCTCTCTCTCTCTCTCTCTCATTTCCATGTGAAAAAGAAAGAAGGCAAGGAAGGAAAGAGGAACAGGTCAGAACTCATCCCAGACACTCTGATTTTGTTTTTGATCTCAAGAGCGAATGAAGGGAAAACTTTGGGGCTGTTAACCCAAAACTGTAAAAAAAGAAATCCGATAGGGAAGCAAAAAAGACGGTCTGGTCTGGTGGCATCTTTTTGTGAAGATTATTGCTTTATGGCTGGTCTGTCCGTGATGGAGAGAGAGAGAGAGAGAGAGAGAGAGAGAGAGAGAGAGAGAGAGAGAGAGAGAGTCAGTCACCATGAATACGCTCTTTCCTCTTGACGTTTCATGTTCTTAAACTCAAGATAACACCTGCTGCGTTACCTGTCACCACTCCCTTCACTGTATCGCAATGGTGAGGATGAGTGATGACGAATGATGATGATGATGATGATGGTGATGACGATGACGAATGATAATGATAAATGGTGATGATGATGATGCTGATAAATTTTTTGAGATACAGTGAGGCATAGTTTATACAATTTATATAATTTATGTAAGATGCGTACTGGACAGTGGTTAAAGAAAAAAGCAATGTGAGGCAATAATCCCTATACGAAAATACTCTAAAATGTTTTATAAGAATGAGAGAAGTGTATTATAACATTATGGCAACGGAAAGTGGAAGAGTGGACAGGGGAGTAGAGGGCAAGGCTTTCTGGTGGAGCTTGTGTGGAGGGTGGGTGTGGATGAGTAATGGTGACACTGACATTGAAGATTCACTTGAGGCAGGCAGGCCGAGGTGTGGTAATACTGTTACTGCCGGCCACTGAGCTCGAGTCTCGCCCACCACACTTCCTTAAAACTTGCTAAGAAGTCCCCGTCACGTGTTGCGGCGACACACTCTATAAGCCTTGTGTCACACTGAACAGGCTTTCGTCACGGCCCGCTGCTGGTAACATTAATTTACCTCAGCAATTCCAAGACGTTTACTTTTTTTTCTTTTCATAAATTTTTTTTTACTTTCGTGCATGGTAATGTTTTATAAAGTTGTGCTTAAACACACACACACACACACACACACACACACACACACACACACACACACACACACACCTAAAATATATATGAAAGAAAGTTATAATACTCGTTTTCCTTCATCATTATTTTCTCTCCACGACTTCCCAGGTAGACCGGAAGTTCTCTCCTCCCTCCTTCATTCTTACCCTCCATTCCTCAACTCTCTCTCTCTCTCTCTCTCTCTCTCTCTCTCTCTCTCTCTCTCTCTCTCTCTCTCTTAACATACAATTACCTTATCATTGACATTGTATGAGTATTTGGTGTGTGTGTGTGTGTGTGTGTGTGTGTGTGTGACTCATTTGAGCAAGTGGAGAGTCTGTTACTGGTGGTATAGGAGGAGGAGGAGGAGGAGGAGGAGGAGGAGGAGGAGGAGGAGGAGGAGGAGGAGGAGCAGAAGGAGGAGAAGGAGGAGAAAGAGGAGGAAGGGGAGGAGGAGGAGGAGGAGGGGGAAGAGGATGAGGATGAGGAGGAGGAGGAGGAGGAGGAGGAAGTGATTGTAACCATGACTCTAAGATTTTACTTCTCTCTCTCTCTCTCTCTCTCTCTCTCTCTCTCTCTCTCTCTCTCTCTCTCTCTCTCTCATACTACCTGCCGACCTTCTCATCCTCCCTACCTCCCTCCCTCCCTACCTCCCTCCCTCTCTCTCTACCTCCCTTCCTCTTTCTTTCCCTCTCACAAATCTTTTCTCTCCCATTCTTTCGCTTATTTCTTCCCTCCCTTCTTAATTCTTTCTCTCCCCCTCCTTCCGTTTCCCTCCTCCCTTAATTCTTCTTTCCCTTCATTCAACTTCCTTCCCTCTTCCTTCGTTCCCACAAATAGCAAACAAGAAATAGATGGAAGGAAGAAAAAAAAAATGATATGAAGATTAATAATTCCTACGTAAGAGTTAGGAGTGTCATTATCATCATCATCATTATCATCATCATAATCATCATCATCATCATCGTCATGGAAGTTTTCAGTTAAGTTGTATTTAAGATATAGCTTCACTTTTCATCACTCATTGTTACCTTATTGTCATTTTCTTTTTACATTTTCTTTATCGATGGTGTCACCCTTATCTCCTTCGTTCCTTCTTTCACAGTCTTTCTTTGCTTCCTTCCTGAACCTCAACTTCTCTTCCAGTTCTTCTTTTCTATTTTTTTCCTTCATTTCTAGTTCCTTTATTCATTTCTCCCTTTCCCTCTCCTTTTTTTTTCTTTTCTTCCTAATCCTTTTCCATTTTCCCTTACAGCATTTCTCTTCTAACTCTTCTTTTCTCCTTCTTCATCCCCAGCTCTTTTATTTTCTTGATTTCTTCCATCCTTATCTCAGCACTGCATGTAGCTTTTCTTCTCTACTTCTTTCTCTTTCTCTCCTTTTTACCTCTTTTTCTAATTTTTTCCATTTTTCACTTACCTCAAACTTCCTCCGGCTCTTCTTTTCCCCCTTTCCTTCATTCCCATCTTTTTTATATCCTTTTCTCCTTATCTCAGCACCGAATGTAGCTTTTATTTCCTATTTTCTTCTTCCTCCTCTTGACGGTGACGCGATTCTAACATATTCTTGCCGGGGATGTGACGAGAAGGTTCTATGCCAGCCCAGTCTCAAGGTTGACTCCCCCAGGGCAAGAGTCTCCCGCCACACACACACACACACTCTCTCTCTCTCTCTCTCTCTCTCTCTGCCACTGTCATTTTCTTTTGTTGTTGTTGTTGTTGTTGGCGGTGGTGGTGGTGGTGGTGTTGTGGTTGTTGTTGTTGTTGTTGTTGTTGTTGTTGTTGTTGTTGTTGTTGTTGTTGTTGTTGTTGTTGTTGATTTTGATGTTACTATTATACCATTTTCTCTTTTTTTTTTTATTTTTTTCTTGTTCTTCTTGTCCTTGTTCTTTTCTTATTGTCCTTCATCTTTTTCTTCTTTTTCCTCTTATTATTATTATTATCTTGATTTTCCTGTCTCTTTCTCCACTCTCTCTCTCTCTCTCTCTCTCTCTCTCTCTCTCTCTCTCTCTCTCTCTCTCTCTCTCTCTGTACTATCATCACAAGTGGCTTTTATCAATAAACACTGCCTCTCCCTTATCAGTACTGGCTGTGGGAAGGAGGAGGAGGATGCAGGGTAACAATGACGGTCTGACTTGCAAAGTGTGTCACGAGGGGGGAGGAAGCTGAGGTCTGACTGGTGGTGGTCGTGGTGGTAGAGGTAGTGGTGGTGGTGGTAGACAATGTAACTATCTAAGTATATGCGCAAGTACTGTTTCATCAGATGTCGAATAGCTCTTTTGACTCCACTCTTTTGTGACTATTATCTTCAGTGGGTCTTTTTTTCTTTTTCCTCTCTCTTTTTTTTTTTTTTTTTTTTTTTTAGTCTCTTTCGTTGTCCCAGGCCAGTTTCCCTCTCCTCTTACCACTTCTTCACTCAAACTGTTCCACGTCTCAACACATCTTTGTGGGAAACTATATTTTTTAACATCTCTCAGACATCTTCCCTTTCTCATCTTTTCACTATGCGATCTTGTGCTTCAAATGTCATATTCTTCTCTCAGGATCAGTTTCTCATTATCCACTTGGTCCATTCCGTGTGTGTGTGTGTGTGTGTGTGTGGGGTAGAGGCATTGGTGATGTTCTGTGTCATGTGCGTGTAGAAATTCTTTGGGGAGTTACGAAATGTGATAATTCAGGCGAGTTTCAGAGCATAAGAAAAGTTAAGAGAGACTATATTACTAAGTCATCAAGCCTCCACGTGACAGTCAGTCCCTCACATTACCTCACGTCACCTCACTGGTTTCCATCGATTATCTTCATCCATGAGTTTGTCTGAACATTGGGTAAAGCTTCCTGTTGACTCGACGCTAACAAACAAACTGACTCCTGACTCTGATTCATTCTTCTGCCACTGTAATTAAGGAGTAGTTTCCACCAGTCTTTTTTTAATCTGGAACTTGATGATCTTGACGCCGTTACTTCTTGTTTATATAGTCCTGGTTATTGTCTCTGAGGAAGATAAATGTCTCGGTTGAAAATACAAGGGTAAGTGAGTAAAGTTAAATAAGAAATTGCAAATGACTCAATCAATAATGCAACACTTGATTAGGAAAATGATGAATAAGTAATTAAGGGTCACGATTTCTTGTTTATATTGATATTTTTTCCAATTGTTTACTGCTTTCATTTATTCATTTATATATTTTCACTTTATTATTATTATTATTATTATTATTATTATTATTATTATTATTATTATTGTTATTATTAATATCATTGTTATCATTATTTGTATTATTATTATTATTATTATTATTATTATTATTATTATTATTATCATTATTATTTTATTTTATCTTATTTTTATTTATTTATTTATTTATTTTTTGTGTGTGTGGTGTCTTCCTTTCCGACGCTCTGTTGATATGAAGCACCATACACACCCACCACAGAGAGCTCACGCAGAGTGGCATTGAGGAGAGACACCGCGCATACGTATAACCAAAAGAAAACTGAGCCCAGAATGAACTTAAGTAGCGTTCATACCACATAACAACACAACATTATGAGGTGTTATATTGGCTCCCTCCCCCACCCACTCACTCTCTTACATGCCTCTTCTACATACATGCAGCTCCGTCTTTCATCCCGTCTCTCCTTACCTCCTCTTCCCGGCCTCCCCAGTGGTCTCCCATCCGCCTCATGATCTCTGAGGGCCAAGGTTACGCTGCACTAATCTTATCACTGGTAGGTATTACAAGTGAACATTCTCTTTTTCACTTCACTGCCTTGTTGTTACTCCTTCTCCGACACGTAATAATACACTAGAGATATACCATTATCAATATATCTTTGACGCTTCTCCTCAGCTCTCAAGAACAAGAGCACATACAGGAGTGCAGGTATAGTTCAATGAAGGCATGTTATCAAAGTGATGGTGGTTTGATTCGCTCTGTAGGACGATAATGAGTCTTTCTCAGTGTGTGTGTGTTTCACTGTTTGATTGATCTGCTGCAGTCTCTGACGAGACAGCCAGACGTTACCCTACGGAACGAGCTCAGAGCTCATTATTTCCGATCTTCGGATAGGCCTGAGACCAGGCACACACCACACACCGGGACAACAAGGTCACAACTCCTCGATTTACATCCCGTACCTACTCACTGCTAGGTGAACAGGGGCTACACGTGAAAGGAGACACACCCAAATATCTCCACCCGGTCCTCTGGCTTGTGAAGCCAGCGCTCTAACCACTGAGCTACCGGGCGTGTGTGTGTGTACTACTACTACTACTACTACTACTACTACTACTACTACTACTACTAATGATAATAATACGGTTTATTAGTAATTGCAGTACATACATAATGAAAGTGTACATATGGGGATTGAGGGAGACTTAAGATTAGAACCTTAACTTAGCTGTTTATGGTTGTTTATGGTTCGCACCATGAGAGGGATAACATTACATGAAGATGTACATATGGTGATTAAGGGAGATTCAAGCTGAGAACCTAACTTAGCTATTTATGGCTCGCACCATGGAGGGAATAGCACTATGAAGATAACGGTCAGTTCTTGGGGCCTTGAGTGGCATGACCACGTTTGTGTGTCGTGTGGCATGGATTGGCTGGGGCGCGTCAGGGGGGAGGAGATGCCGTAGCCGTGAGTGGCGCAGCAGGCCTCTACCCATCTTGACGAGGGCCGCTTGGTGTCTCGTTGCCAGTGTGGGGAGATCAAGGGTAGATAGGGCGTGATCATAGTCTGTATAAGCAGGGCCAAGTATGATTCTGCAGGCTCTTTTTTGGACATTTTCCAGTTGTTGGTGTTGAGTGAAGGTGAGGGAGGAAGACCACACAGGTGAGGCATACATAAATTTGGGCAGGATGAAAGTGATGTATATCCCCTTTAACTCATCAGCTGGCGTGCCCAGTGACTTAAGTCTGCGCAGCATGTAGAGTCTGTAGGCTGCCGATCTCACTGTGGCGGTAACGTGTAATTTCCATGTCAGCTGATCGTCCACTGTGACTCCGAGCAGCTTGGCTCACCGGACTACTTGGAGGGGGTGAGGACCCAGGGATAGTTGGGGGGCACTGCCGCCGAGGAGGTGCAGATATGCATTACTACAGTTTTGGTGTGGTTGATTATCATCCTGCTTTCCTCCGACCACTCCTGCAGGCTGTGTGTGTGTGTGTGTGTGTGTGTGTGTGTGTGTGTATTGGTGATTAATATGCAAATCAGGAGTTAAGGACAAATGATAAGTGAATTACAATTATAAATGACGCATGATGAATAATTGATGAGTAAGGAGGAGGAGGATTAGGAGGAGGAGGAAGAGGAAGGAGAGGAGGAAGGCGAGATAGTGGTGATGATACTGGTGTACAAATCTATTTTCGCTTAGCTCTATATGCGCAGTTTATATCAGGCTACGTTAAAAAAATAAATAATGTATTCTAGCTTCGAAGAAAACGAATGCAATAAAGGGATTACTTAAATATTTTATTCTAGGTTAATTTGTGGTGGTAAGTTTTTAGTACCACTGTGAACTGTGCATAGGTAGCGGCCTGGACACTCGCAGGCAGAGGAGGAGGAGGAGGAGGAGGAGGAGGAAGTGGTGATGGTGGCTGTAGGGGAACTGGTGAGAAGGATAAGGAAGGTGGAGGAAGAGGAGGAAGAAAAGGTGGTTGAATGCAGGGAGAAAAAAGATAGACGGGCTGCTGATGAGGGAAGAGAGGGGGATCGGAGGAGGTAACATCAGAAATATTCACAATCACCCACTAATCCCTCCACTGACAACCGACTCAACCTACTCACACATAGCTACCTTTCATTCACTGATCCATCTACCCATCCTCTTACCCACACACCTTACACTCATCCATCCATCCACCAACCCACCAAGCCACTTCTCTCTGTGTGTGTGTGTGTGTGATTTTCCTTTTTTTCTTTTTATCTATCACAGGCACAAAGCTCAGTAGACAGTCAGGCACATGCAAGAAAACTCCTACAGGAATGATGGCTGCCGCTGCCCTCACATGTGCGAAATAGATTTTAATTTTTTTATTTTTCGTGGTGCGGGGAGGGGACTACTAAAAGATTACATAAGTTCATGGATGGGGATGATAGACAGAATTAGTTTCTCTTTGTGTCTCACAACTCAAGGGGGCAGTCACAGCCTGTCCTCTAAAGACAACTCTCCTACTTCTCATAAAACTACATGCACTTACCACACACACACACCCTTCATTAAAAAAAAAAAAAAAAAAAAAAAAAATAATGGCGACTCCAAATTCAGCCTCGGAGTTCCCTTCTGGAGAGGGGACCAGAAATGTCCCCAGGTCGGACTGCCCTCTCGTTAGCGACCTAAAATGTCTTGACGACTCCCTCGATTTTTTCTTCACTAAATTCTGCAACATTCGCGGTCTTATCTGTGGAACACCACCTCTCCTCTACTAAACCTCATCTTTTTCTCACCGAAACACAGCTGTCTGAGGCAGCTGACAGTAGCCCCTTCTCTGTTTCCTCCTACTTCCTCTATTGTCATTTTTGCTCCAAAGCTGGATGTTACATCTATGTGCGCAACGACTTAACTTGCTCTCGTGCCCACGCTCTTGAATCTTCCGAGTTCTCCACTATCTGGCTTAGACTCAATAGTCACTCTCTAACTAAATTTATCTGTGCTGTCTATCTCTCCCCTAACTCCTCTAACTATAGTAAATTCTTTAACTATTTAACTTCCAAAGTGGAGCACATTCTGTCCCTCTACCCTTTCGCGGAGATCACCATTCTTGGAGATTTCAATGTTCACCACCAGCTCTGGCTTTCCTCTCTCTTCACTAACCATCCTGATGAATTAGCCTTCAACTTTGCTGTCTTCCATGACCTAGAGCAACTGGTGCAACACCCTACTCATATTCCTGACCGTGTTGGAGATACACCAAACATTTTTTATCTCTTCCTTACCTCTAATCCTTCAGCTTATGCTGTTACCCTATCTTCTCCGTTGGACTCCTCCGATCATAATCTCATTTCCGTATCTTTTCCTAGTTCTCCAATTCCTTCCCAGGATCCCCCTAAGCGGAGGTGTCTCTTCCGTTTTGTCTCTGCCAGTTGGGAGAATCCGAGGAGATATTATTCCGATTTCCTCTGGAATGATTACTGTTTCCGTGTCAGAGAGAGAGAGAGAGAGAGAGAGAGAGAGAGAGAGAGAGAGAGAGAGAGAGAGAGAGAGAGAGAGAGAGAGAGAGAGAGAGAGAGAGAGAGTGTGTGTGTGTGTGTGTGTGTGTGTGTGTGTGTGTGTGTGTGTGTGTGTGTGTGTGTGTGTTGAAGGCTTATATTTTTCCCTCCATCCCGTGCGCCCTAATCTTTCTCGTGAGTCTGTGATAGTAAAATGTAGGTATAGGATGTCATAACTATGAACAAAGTGTTGTTGGGCGGTGTCCCGCTGCACTGTTGGACCACACCGCCACTGCAGTGACAAAATTTTAGTTGGAGTGACAAGACGGTTGTTTGTGTGATTGTAGTGACATATTAACAATATTTGTACATTACTGATAGGAGAAAGACTCTTGAAAATATTTGTCATGATAGGAAAGCGCTTGTGAATATTGTACTAGTTATACTGAGACTTGTTAAATAGAGAGTGAGAGAGCTAACCTATCCTAACCTAACCTAACCTAACCTAACCTATCCTAACCTAACCTGACCTAACCTAACTTAACCAGTCCTATCCTATCCTATCCTAACCTAACCTATCCTATCCTAACCTAACCTAACCTATCCTATCCTAGCCTAACCTAACCTATCCAGCCCTAACCTAACCTAGAGACTATGAGTGTGTCACCAGCCACCACTTCAAGGTCTGATGGGTGGTGGCCTGTGTGGCGGTGACGGTGTGGTGTAGCGTGTGGTGACCCTCCATGAGTGGTGGTCGGTGTGGTGTGTCGTGGTGGTGCTCCGTGGCAGTAGACTCACAACCACTCAAGGGTCACGTGGTACATAACAAAGGTGAAAGCCATGGCCTGCGTACACCGCAGCAGGCTGTTCACTAGGGCCCTGCCACCCCGCGGGATGTCCTTCCCCTGCTTGGATGGGGACGGAATGGAAGGCTGCAAGACATCAGAGGACCTCCCGCGGGGCTCTCCCTTCCTGTGACGGAGCTGGGCCTGGGGAGCGGCCCACCTCTCGCCATCCCCGAGGTCACGGTGTTCGACCTCAGAGATCTCGCCAGTCTGAGGATTAAATTCCCTTTCCTGAGAAGACTGGCCTTGGGGAGCGACCCACCTCTGGCCATCCCCGAGGTCACGGTGTACGACCTCTTGGGTCAGGCTGGCCACGGTATCGTTAGCCTGAGAAATGTGTTCCCTTTGCTGCCGGGGCTGGGCCTGGGAAGCGGCCCGTCTCCGGCCATCCCCAAGGTCCATCAGGGTGACCTTGGGGGTGAGGACACAGTACGTGACCTCAGTGATCAGGCTGGCTCCAGAGTTGGTATACACAGCGTATGGAGGCAGGACGAGTTGGATGTCACCAGCCTGGAGGGGCAGGCTGGCGTGCTGCTCAGTCTTTGCTGGTTCTTGCTTGTCCTCCTTGGTTGTCTTTGGCTCTTCCAGGAGCCTTCTGCTGTAGAACACGGCAACAGGGGCTTGGTCTTGGGCCCCGTCAGCGCCACCTGCAGCATCCCCAGCCTGAAGGCTGAAGAAGAGCGCAGAGCGGCGCCCGATCCTGTTTGTTTTGAGCCCCGCCAGCACGTCGGCCAGCGGGATCTCACGGCGGGCCACTAGTGTCTCTCCCGCCAGGATGTCCACCCTGACGGGCGTGGCGCCGTCCTTCTTGGCGACCTTCCCAACGGCCATCAAGGTCCTGCGGGCAGACCTGTGCTGGCCTGGCCCTTCCCCCGCGCTGGGGAAGCTGAAGTCCCCCAGCAGGCGTCGGCCTCCCTTGCCTCTGCTGCAGGGCAGACAGAGGGTGAGGCGGTCGGCGCCGCCACACTGGCCCACCACCTCCAGGTGGGCCGACACTTTGAGAGTGCTGCACTGCTGACCCATCGCTCCAATCACTTTATCTTCTTGTTTTATTTTCTTCACTTTGATATGAATTGAAATGTTTCCTCGGAGCAGTTTTGTCAAATTGTGTTGAAACCAGATGGCGGCTCAACCGCCGCCGCACTCACTCACTCACTTACTCATTCACTCACTCACTCACTCACTCATTTACTGAAAGAAAAACACTGAGCAGTAGCAGTAGCAGCAGCAACAGTAGCAGTAGCAGCAGCAGTGGTAGTAGTAGTAGTGGTAGTAGTAATAGTAATAGTAGTAGTAGTAGTAGTAGTAGTAGTAGTAGTAGTAGTAGTAGTAGTAGTAGTAGTAGTTGTACTAATAGTAGTAGTACTAGTAGTAGTGGTAGTAGTAGTAATAGGAGAGACAGACAGACAGACAGACAGACAGACAAAGACAGACGAAAATTTTTACATGACAAAAATATATAAATTAATGAATGAAATTAAATAAAACACCTAAAACAAACAAAAAACACACACACACACACACACACACACACACACATACACACAAGAAAAATCACTGTATGCAAATGTGTGTGTGTTTCACTGTTTGATCTGCTGCAGTCTCTGACGAGACAGCCAGACGTTACCCTACGGAACGAGCTCAGAGTTCATTATTTCCGATCTTCGGATAGGCCTGAGACCAGGCACACACCACACACCGGGACAACAAGGTCACAACTCCTCGATTTATATCCCGTACCTACTCACTGCTAGGTGAACAGGGGCTACACGTGAAAGGAGACACACCCAAATATCTCCACCCGGCCGGGGAATCGAACCCCGGTCCTCTGGCTTGTGAAGCAAGCGCTCTAACCACTGAGCTACCGGGCGTGTGTGTGTGTGTGTGTGTGTGTGTAGGCCCGGCTAGACAAAGGGCGCCTATCGCCCTCACATGTTGCAGGAATGGCTCTGGTTTTATGAGGGTAAAGCAATAATTTTTAGGTGTCTGTCTGCGTGAGTGTTTCCGCGTGATGGCTTATGGTGTGGTCACACTACAGCTTTTCCTTTTTCTGTGACGCCCCCGACGGTCGTACAGGCCAGTTTTCTGCGATTGCAAACGACTGTCGTAACGATTGGGAGCATTTCAGTGCAAGGACACACAAAACGAAGGACGTCTACCTTCGTGGGGGTCTGAAGGTGGATGTTCACTCCTGGTGTCGGAGGCGGCCCCTCCATACTCATGTCCAATAGGCCTGCGATGTCTGGGACATCATACTCATCATGCCTTTCCTCTGTCCCATCGTCTTCGCTGAGTAAATCATCTTGAGAGCATGATGTGAACTGGGGCTAGTTTTTTAGGGAAACCACCGTCTCTAATGCAAGTTATAAAGGGAAGAAGCAAATACATGATTCTGACTGAGCGAAAATGTTTGTTGGCCATCTTGTTGAGTTGAAGAATGTATGGTTCGCAATATGGCACTAATGGAATGTTTGTATGGCACACAAACGTCGTGTTTTAAGAAATTATAAATGTCGTCAGGCGGATGAAGCCTCGTGCAACTCTCTCGGTGACGCATCAGAAGAAAAAGCACGTGAGGGACAGAAGGATTTAAGTATCTATCCTGAGGTTAACGGAAGTGGTGCGTTAAGCCCAGAGCGTAACTGATTAACGGTCAGGGACCTCTACAAAGGTTTCGATAAAAGACATGAACACCCATGACACAGGAATATTAAGGCCAACGGAGTCTTGTGAGTCATAGACACGGTAATCAGGAAACACGGTGACATAAGATATAAACAAAGGAATATTGAAAACAATGGAGTATTGTGAGCCATAGGGACGCAAACCAAATGCCGCTTAAAGGTTTATAAGAAATTATAAAAATAAGAGTGACATGAAATGTAAACAAGGGAATATTGAGAACAAGGAAAGTGGTGAGTCATATGCATGAGATCCGGTGATGTCTGAGTTAAAAAAATGAAAAGAGATTCATTGCACACAGGCGAGTAGCTGGTTATGGTTATGATGGACCTCACAAGTCGAAGTATCGGAATTAAGATGTAACGATTATCACAACACTTAAGAAGAGACGAGTAAACAATGTAAGAAAACATTTGTCCTTAAGAACAAATTCATCCTATGGTAAACTCTTGTAAGTTCTTAATCACGTGTATTGAAGTGAATGTAAGGCGAAGCAAAATACGAAAACCCCAGAAGACTGCTACTGGGTGTACTTCTCACCATGAGGTTTTGGGCCGTCATCATCTGCCTTGCCTATACGTGAGTAATACTTACAGGATTTTTCCAAAGTGCTGTGGTTTCTCGTGTTATGTATACTGTGTTTTATGTTAAGATATTTCTGTGATCACTCGCATGTAGTGATCACGGTGTTAGTTGTGTAGTTATGTTAGGATACTTGCGTTATGTGGATAGCGTGTTGCCGTGCGGATTGTCATAAGAAACCTTAAGGTAAACAAATAACTGAAGGAGTTGTGAACTTGCAGTTGAATATATTACATAAGATTAAAGTGAAGAGAATTATTTGGCGGATGTGGTCGTGTTTTTTTTAACATTGTTTTTGTTTGTAGTTGTTACGTTTTCTTACGTGTTATATGATAAATGTAATTTGATTTGAGATGCGATTGTGAATACTCCACGGAAGAACCCATTGGTCTTGTCACTTGGTCAACCTTGACTTGACAGAAATTGATTATAGTAAAGGAATTAGCGAGGTAAGTAGCTCAATGTGGTAATTCGCATTGCCGGCTGTGAAACAAATACATGTAGGTAGGATGACTTTATTTTTCTCTTGTGTATTCAAGCGCCACATGACACTTTAGATTGACATCGAAGATCTGTCTTTTTACCGTGCTCGTATCAGCATCTTGCACCCCAAACAATCAAATGCTGAGTCAGATTTGGCAGTAATCGAAAGTCAGGAGGCCGCCTCGGTGGCCTTGGTCGTTAGTCACGACCCTCTCGGCTTGTGTGCAGGGTTGCCAGGTTTGGAGTTAAAAGGACAATTTGGCATTTTAAGAGAAGCCAAACATATTTTGGCCTTTTCTTGGCCTTTTCTACTGCTCAGGATATATTAACTATCATGATGGCAATGGTAAGCCCTCGTCATGGTCGCCGCTTCTGTCTGTCGTCTGTTGTCACGACTCGCTGAGAAGAATTTTGATGAAACGCTGCAAGCACATTCCTAGGAAGACGACATCCAAGTTTCGTCCATATGGGCCATCACTGAGTATACATAATAAACTTGATTTTGCAGAATATAGTATAAGCTAACATGGAGTATCGGCTCTATCTAGCTAATTAGTGATCTTTTCTTTATTAAGCCTAAATACATAGCTATTTTTTCCCATATCATCTATATCATGGTGTAATAAGGTTGGCCTTTTTTTCTGATTTTTTCGATCAAAAGTGTGACCTCATGTGAACATCTAGTAGCCTTGCTTACGTTTACCATTCATAGGGAGAGCGAGAAGGTGGTCCACAGCTGTCTTGCCAAATCGCTCTCGCTGTCGAATTATTAGTCGAAGTAGTAGAAGTAGTAGTAGCAATAGAAACAGTACTGGTGATGGTAATGTCGACGCCGTGTGTGTGGGTTGCAGTGGCCGGAAAGCTGTTTATGCCTCCTCACTAGTGTAGAAGACTTTGTCAGGTCTCATGGTCAATTTAGAAGGTTGAGCTAGGCCTCTTCGCCCTAGAGAGAGAGAGAGAGAGAGAGAGAGAGAGAGAGAGAGAGAGAGAGAGAGAGAGAGAGAGAGAGAGAGAGAGAGAGAGAGAGAGAGAGAGAGAGAGAGAGAGAGAGAGAGAGAGAGAGAGAGAGAGAGAGAGAGAGAGAGAGAGAGAGAGAGAGAGAGAGAGAGAGAGAGAGAGAGAGAGAGAGAGAGAGAGAGAGAGAGAGAGAGAGAGAGAGAGAGAGAGAGAGAGAGAGAGAGAGAGAGAGAGAGAGAGAGAGAGAGAGAGAGAGAGAGAGAGAGAGAGAGAGAGAGAGAGAGAGAGAGAGAGAGAGAGAGAGAGAGAGAGAGAGAGAGAGAGAGAGAGAGAGAGAGAGAGAGAGAGAGAGAGAGAGAGAGAGAGAGAGAGAGAGAGAGAGAGAGAGAGAGAGAGAGAGAGAGAGAGAGAGAGAGAGAGAGAGAGAGAGAGAGAGAGAGAGAGAGAGAGAGAGAGAGAGAGAGAGAGAGAGAGAGAGAGAGAGAGAGAGAGAGAGAGAGAGAGAGAGAGAGAGAGAGAGAGAGAGAGAGAGAGAGAGAGAGAGAGAGAGAGAGAGAGAGAGAGAGAGAGAGAGAGAGAGAGAGAGAGAGAGAGAGAGAGAGAGAGAGAGAGAGAGAGAGAGAGAGAGAGAGAGAGAGAGAGAGAGAGAGAGAGAGAGAGAGAGAGAGAGAGAGAGAGAGAGAGAGAGAGAGAGAGAGAGAGAGAGAGAGAGAGAGAGAGAGAGAGAGAGAGAGAGAGAGAGAGAGAGAGAGAGAGAGAGAGAGAGAGAGAGAGAGAGAGAGAGAGAGAGAGAGAGAGAGAGAGAGAGAGAGAGAGAGAGAGAGAGAGAGAGAGAGAGAGAGAGAGAGAGAGAGAGAGAGAGAGAGAGAGAGAGAGAGAGAGAGAGAGAGAGAGAGAGAGAGAGAGAGAGAGAGAGAGAGAGAGAGAGAGAGAGAGAGAGAGAGAGAGAGAGGCCACCACCCGCACCATCTGGCTGTGGAACAAAGCAGACTGGGCTTCCCTGCGCCGCGACCTGACCCACACCCCATGGGCCACTCTGCTACAGGGAGGAGCAGAGAGTGAAGCACTTGCACTCACCTCTCACCTTCTCGCCCTCCAGAGACGTCACGTCCCACACAGGGAATACACCACCAGACCGACGGATCAGCCATGGTTTGGCTACCGTTGCCGTGTTGCTGCTGAGGCAAAGTATGCTGCCTGGCTCCGCTACAAGAGGAACCCGACTCGGCGCAACAAGGACCTGCACAGGGCTGCATGCAGGAGGATGGTGGTAACCAGCAAGTGGGCCTTAAAAAAGTGGGAGGAAAGCCTGCGCCGGAAACTGTGTGGCACTGGCGTAGGAAACAAAACTTGGTGGTCCCTTGTTAAGGACAAACAGGAACTGGCCACCAAGAATCCATCCCTCCCTCAGCAAGCAGGACGGTACTGTCGCCACCAGCAGTAAGGAGAGGGCACAGTTGCTGGCTTCCTTGTTTGCTGGAAAATGAAGGTCGGGAATCCACAGCAGCCACCGCCTCAGCTGGTCCAGCAATGTGAGAAGACTGTCACCATGGTGGAGGTGACGCATCAGCAGGTGAAGCGATTATTGCGGGGCTGGACACACAGAAAGCCACCGGCCCTGATGACATCAGCCCGCACCTGCTGAAGCGATGCTCCCAGGAACTGGCTGCCCCTCTCACCCAAGTTCACAACTTGTGTACGGGAAAACGTCTGGCCTTCAGTGTGGAAGGAGGCTCGAGTAGTTCCTGCACACAAAAAGCTCCAGGACGGACCCAAAAAACTACAGACCCATATCCCTGTTGTCAGTGGTGGGTAAAGTGTTTGAGAGGGTCGTGGCAGAGGTGGTGTGTAGCCATCTCAAGGACAATGCCCTCCTCTCAGACCAACAGTTTGGGTTCAGACCTGGAAGGTCAACCTCCGACCTAATGATGCTTCTCACCAGGCATTGGCAGGACGCCCTCGACGACGGCAAGGACACTATAGTGGTTGCTTTGGACATAGCAGGAGCTTTTGATAAAGTATGGCACAACGGATTACTAGAAAAGCTTCGTGCTAAAGGCATCCAGGGTGGCTTGCTACGACTCTGGGAAATTACCTGCAGGACAGAAGCCTCAAGGTGGTTGTCAACGGGCAAACATCTGAGTCCCTGCCTGTGGAGGCATCAGTGCCACAGGGTTCAATTCTTGGCCCACCCTGTGGAATATCTACGTGGATGATCTTCTCCAGCTACTGCCAGGAGTCATGGCCTATGCTGATGACTGCACCTCTCCTATACCTATCCACGCCAGGACAGTGGGCGGGCTGCTGAGGCCATCAATCAGCAGCTACGAGTGATAAAGGAGTGGGGTGCTCGCTGGCAAGTGACATTCGCGCCGGAGAAGACACAAGCAATGGTTGTCTCGGTCCCCAGCCGCCATGGCAGCAATGGCAGGAAAGTTGTCTTTGGCGCTGCTCTCCCACCCAAGATGACGTCAAGATACTTGGAGTGGAGGTGGATCGAGGGCTGAGGTTTGACAGGCATGTCAAAACCATTGCCAAGAAAGCCTCTCACAGGATCTCCGCTCAGAAGGATCGCCAGTTTCCTCGACAGGAAGGGGAGACTGCTGCTGTACAAGGCACAGGTGCGGCCCCACCTTGAATACGCAGCTCTCTCCTGGATGTCCTGTGCCGCCACACACAGAAGGAGACTGGACAGCATCCAACGCCGCGCCATACGGCTAGTAGATGCTGCACTACCACCTCACCCAGAGCCTGAGCGTCCCCTTGATTCACTGGAACACCGCAGAGACGTGGCGGCGATCGTAGTGTTCCATAAGGCACAGGTGCAAAGAGTGCCACATCTGGCAGGGCTGCGTCATCCTCTAAGAGTCACCGCACGGAGCACGAGAACGGTGCTCAATGGTGGTGACGCCGTAGAGGTGCCGCGATCCCACGGGTGTCAGCATCAACGCACCTTCGCAGGACGCGTCTCCAGGATGTGGAACTTGTTCACGGCCGCGGTGCCTCACGTCCAGGAGATGAACACACACAGTGTCAAACTGATGGCACATAAGTGGAGACAGACACTGCCAACTCCTCTGACACTCTTTGTGACGTGACACTCAGTGTAGTGCAGTGCGTGAATAGTGCTAGTGAAGTGAAACGAATAGTGCTCCATTTACATGCTGACCATCTTGTATATTATCTATTTTAAGTCTTGTAAATATTGTAGAGAAATAGATTGTAGTACCCTTAGAATAGGTAGCACACGACAGTGCGCCTTTGGGTACATGTTCCTTTGTATTAAGTTTTGTTTAAATAAAGAAAGAGAGAGAGAGAGAGAGAGAGAGAGAGAGAGAGAGAGAGAGAGAGAGAGAGAGAGAGAGAGAGAGAGAGAGAGAGAGAGAGAGAGAGAGAGAGAGAGAGAGAGAGAGAGAGAGAGAGAGAGAGAGAGAGAGAGAGAGAGAGAGAGAGAGAGAGAGAGAGAGAGAGAGAGAGAGAGAGAGAGAGAGAGAGAGAGAGAGAGAGAGAGAGAGAGAGAGAGAGAGAGAGAGAGAGAGAGAGAGAGAGAGAGAGAGAGAGAGAGAGAGAGAGAGAGAGAGAGAGAGAGAGAGAGAGAGAGAGAGAGAGAGAGAGAGAGAGAGAGAGAGAGAGAGAGAGAGAGAGAGAGAGAGAGAGAGAGAGAGAGAGAGAGAGAGAGAGAGAGAGAGAGAGAGAGAGAGAGAGAGAGAGAGAGAGAGAGAGAGAGAGAGAGAGAGAGAGAGAGAGAGAGAGAGAGAGAGAGAGAGAGAGAGAGAGAGAGAGAGAGGTCACGCACGTGGTAGCTCCGTGTTTTCGTGGTGTACAGTGGTTTAACAAAGTGCAGTGTTGTGAAAATTTCAGTGCTTGAAGTGCTAAGTGTCCTGGTGTCCATGTAAAAGTGTAAGGTGTGCTAAGCCTTGCAATAGTGTTAAAAATCACTTGAAAAGAGTGTTTGTACCCGTGCAGTGACTGAGACCCGGGCCTGACCTGACGCGAGGCCTAAGGCAGCACACAGTTGCCAAATCTCCAAGGTAGTTTTTAAACAACCTGTATCTCTCTCCGTGGCTGGTTTGGCTTGACTTGTGGGAGAGGTAGTTAGTGTCGTGTGTTTTTTGTGCGCCTGTGGGGAAGTGCTTTGTGTTCTGTGCCAGTGTTTAGTGTCTGTGTTCACGAGTGTGTTAGTGTCGCACGTGTCGTTTAGAGCCAACACTGTTGTCGCTCCCACACCTGGCTCCACACCCCAGGAATCACTTATCCTCTCCTCAATGTCTAGCCCCGCCCATCGCCCCATAGCCAGGCGAGACTTGCCTGGCTACCAGCCACAGAATTGGTGTTGCGTTTGTGGCAAAGCAACACTTAAGACTCAACACGTGAGCTGTGACGAGGAAACCTGCCGTAACCTTTGTCACAACAGCTGCCTTGGGGATACGCCAGTCTTCAAGTGTAGCTACACGGAACAGCTACGACTCCAAGCAAACATCCCGGACCCCGTCATCTACATCAGCGAGGAGACTGACACACCCCACGCCACTACCGGACGATAGTGGGAGAGTCAGTGGGAGGGCTTGAGAGAGGAGAGCTAGTTTCACTAGTTGAGAAGCTCACTGAGGAAGCCTCTCAACAAAACTGTGTGATTAAGTCCTCCAGGACGACCGAGACTTGATCATACAGCACAGAGACGTGTTTGCTGCGGCTCTCAGAGTAGCAGACAGGCTGATAGCGTCAAAACAGCGCCAGACGCAAGTAGCCACACGCTCAGGCAGTCAGCGCCCACGCAGAGTCAATTGACGAACACTGGGAGGTGGTTTGTCAGGACTCTGAGAGGTGGAGGACGTGGTGGAGCTCGGATAAACCGCAACAGATCCGGTACGCAGCTGTTTTCTCCACTTCCACCTTCCCTTCGCCTGCCCGGGAAACAACGACCGCTCCGCCTACCTCCACTGCTTCCACCGCCACACAGAGCGACTGTGACACCTCCCCAGCGTCCACTGTCACCCTTCTGCCACACAGAGTGACTGCTCGGTACTCACTACCACGTCTACCGCCACACAGAGCAGCAGGGACTCTTCCTCCATAAACACAGCGAACGGAGTAGATCGCGGTGCCTCTGTTCGCCCACGAACCTCTCCTCAGACCACTTCAGGAGATTGGAGAAAAAAGAAATCTAAGAGGGAAGTGCAGCAGGACGCGAGGAGGGTGTCCAGCGAAGGACTGAGGACTCACCAGGCCACCAAGCAGACACAAAAGCGAGCCAAGGCAAAAGTGTGTGAGTACTGCTCACGGAAAGGACACACTTCTGCTACTTGCCACGCCAGAACTGACGATTTACGTCAGGAGCGTCTCCACAGCGGCTTACGGTGGAAAGACACAGCCACACCCTTCCCACCTGCAGCGCCTCAGCCCGCCCACCCCCTCACTTCATTTCAGTCCTTGCCACAACCTCGCCCACTCCTTCCTCAGCCTGGTATCTGGAATCAGAACCAGGGCGGCAGTGGACCACCTCTTCACCAGTACCAGCAGTCGGCCGCGGACCCTAACCACCACCTCGGACTAGCAGGCCTCGCTCACTACCATCCTCACCATGGTACAGCCAGCTTGCCCCGCCGCCAACTAAAGGTCGTCTCTAGCAACGTCCGTGGTCTCCGGACTAACCTTGCAGACTTATACCACAACTGTGTGCAACGACACAATGCAGACGTTGTTGTGGTGACCGAGACATGGCTGAACAGTGAGGTGGAGCCCACGTATGGCAGGATGCAGGGCTTCACCCACTGGGTGAGGAGGGACCGACAGGAGCGAACAGGAGGTGGAGTGGCTGTCTGCTTCAAGGAAGGAATGCAGGCCCAGCTACTGACATAGACACGCCTCCAATGATGGAGATGATGTACTGAGTAATGCTGGCAGACCGCTCAGCCCTCCTGCTGTGTGCCCTGTATCGCCCCCCGCGACAAGGGCCTGACTCACTCCTGTACCTGACTGAGACCTTAGACAACCTGATGATGGCACACAGCTGCAGCCACGTGCTGATTGTGGGGGATCTCAATCACCACCTGGAAAGAGACGCCTACGAGAATCTCCTGAGGTGCAGGGTCTGACAGATCATGTCACCTTCCCACACATGAACGAGGAGGGACATTAGACCCTGTCATCTCAGACTACCAGGAAGACAAGCTTCAGTGTCATCAGCTGGGGCTCGTGGGCAGCTCTGACCATCACGCTGTACTGACACAGCTGGAAGTGGGCGTGGCTCAGGACGAGGCCACCACCCGCACCATCTGGCTGTGGAACAAAGCAGACTGGGCTTCCTGCGCCGCGACCTGACCCACACCCCATGGGCCACTTGCTACAGGGAGGAGCAGAGAGTGAAGCACTTGCACTCACCTCTCACCTTCTCGCCCTCCAGAGACGCCACGTCCCACACAGGGAATACACCACCAGATCGACGGATCAGCCATGGTTTGGCTACCGTTGCCGTGTTGCTGCCGAGGCAAAGTATGCTGCCTGGCTCCGCTACAAGAGGAACCCGACTCGGCGCAACAAGGACCTGCACAGGGCTGCATGCAGGAGGATGGTGGTAACCAGCAAGTGGGCCTTAAAAAAGTGGGAGGAAAGCCTGCGCCGGAAACTGTGTGGCACTGGCGTAGGAAACAAAACTTGGTGGTCTCTTGTTAAGGACAAACAAGGAACTGGCCACCAAGAATCCATCCTCCCTCAGCAAGCAGGACGGTACTGTCGCCACCAGCAGTAAGGAGAGGGCACAGTTGCTGGCTTCCTTGTTTGCTGGAAAATGAAGGTCGGGAATCCACAGCAGCCACCGCCTCAGCTGGTCCAGCAATGTGAGAAGACTGTCACCATGGTGGAGGTGACGCATCAGCAGGTGAAGCGATTATTGCGGGGCTGGACACACAGAAAGCCACCGGCCCTGATGACATCAGCCCGCACCTGCTGAAGCGATGCTCCCAGGAACTGGCTGCCCTCTCACCCAAGTTCACAACTTGTGTACGGGAAAACGTCTGGCCTTCAGTGTGGAAGGAGGCTCGAGTAGTTCCTGCACACAAAAAGCTCCAGGACGGACCCAAAAAACTACAGACCCATATCCCTGTTGTCAGTGGTGGGTAAAGTGTTTGAGAGGGTCGTGGCAGAGGTGGTGTGTAGCCATCTCAAGGACAATGCCCTCCTCTCAGACCAACAGTTTGGGTTCAGACCTGGAAGGTCAACCTCCGACCTAATGATGCTTCTCACCAGGCATTGGCAGGACGCCCTCGACGACGGCAAGGACACTATAGTGGTTGCTTTGGACATAGCAGGAGCTTTTGATAAAGTATGGCACAACGGATTACTAGAAAAGCTTCGTGCTAAAGGCATCCAGGGTGGCTTGCTACGACTCTGGGAAATTACCTGCAGGACAGAAGCCTCAAGGTGGTTGTCAACGGGCAAACATCTGAGTCCCTGCCTGTGGAGGCATCAGTGCCACAGGGTTCAATTCTTGGCCCACCCTGTGGAATATCTACGTGGATGATCTTCTCCAGCTACTGCCAGGAGTCATGGCCTATGCTGATGACTGCACCTCTCCTATACCTATCCACGCCAGGACAGTGGGCGGGCTGCTGAGGCCATCAATCAGCAGCTACGAGTGATAAAGGAGTGGGGTGCTCGCTGGCAAGTGACATTCGCGCCGGAGAAGACACAAGCAATGGTTGTCTCGGTCCCCAGCCGCCATGGCAGCAATGGCAGGAAAGTTGTCTTTGGCGCTGCTGCTCTCCCACCCAAGATGACGTCAAGATACTTGGAGTGGAGGTGGATCGAGGGCTGAGGTTTGACAGGCATGTCAAAACCATTGCCAAGAAAGCCTCTCACAGGATCTCCGCTCTCAGAAGGATCGCCAGTTTCCTCGACAGGAAGGGGAGACTGCTGCTGTACAAGGCACAGGTGCGGCCCCACCTTGAATACGCAGCTCTCCTGGATGTCCTGTGCCGCCACACACAGAAGGAGACTGGACAGCATCCAACGCCGCGCCATACGGCTAGTAGATGCTGCACTACCACCTCACCCAGAGCCTGAGCGTCCCCTTGATTCACTGGAACACCGCAGAGACGTGGCGGCGATCGTAGTGTTCCATAAGGCACAGGTGCAAAGAGTGCCACATCTGGCAGGGCTGCGTCATCCTCTAAGAGTCACCGCACGGAGCACGAGAACGGTGCTCAATGGTGGTGACGCCGTAGAGGTGCCGCGATCCCACGGGTGTCAGCATCAACGCACCTTCGCAGGACGCGTCTCCAGGATGTGGAACTTGTTCACGGCCGCGGTGCCTCACGTCCAGGAGATGAACACACACAGTGTCAAACTGATGGCACATAAGTGGAGACAGACACTGCCAACTCCTCTGACACTCTTTGTGACGTGACACTCAGTGTAGTGCAGTGCGTGAATAGTGCTAGTGAAGTGAAACGAATAGTGCTCCATTTACATGCTGACCATCTTGTATATTATCTATTTTTAAGTCTTGTAAATATTGTAGAGAAATAGATTGTAGTACCCTTAGAATAGGTAGCACACGACAGTGCGCCTTTGGGTACATGTTCCTTTGTATTAAGTTTTGTTTAAATAAAAAAAAAACTTTACAGCTGGCTCAGGGAGTCGTTCTGGCTGAAAGTGGCGGACCACTGCAGCCACTTTGCCTCCTTGGCTCGCTGTGACACCTCTCACGCCCGGCTCTCAACATCCTGCAGCAGCCTCAGGATGATGGGGTTTGGATGCTTCCTGTGCAGCTTGCGGTGGATATTAACGGGGTGATTATGTTCCCTCACCTCCTCGCTGTAGAACCACCAATCTGGGCATCGGTAGCGTCCTGTAGGGCACCTGGGGATGGCGACGTCGGCTGTCCTCTTCATGGCCGCCGTCAGGTCCCTCTCCTGCGAATGCAGATCGTTTAGCTCTTAGCTGACCCACCAATCATCCATGTGGTAACCTGACGCAGTCAAAAAAGAAAGAAGAAATAAGTGGGAAGAAATAAGAAAAGAGAATAGAAGGAGAGAAGCAGAAACATGAAGGAGGAAGAGAAAAAATTGAGAAAAGTAGAAAAATATCGTACCATGTAGTAGGATTTGTTGGTAGGGATGAGTGTAACAAATTGACGGTCTGCCCAAAGGTCTACCCATGACCAGACTCAAACATAACATGTAAACATAGAAATGAGGGAATTGACAGAAATATATGGGGTGGCGGTTGAAAGGAATTCAGTGGAGGCACACATGGTCCTGACCTGTGGAACGCAGGTCACCGCAAGCAAGGGGACACTCTGACTAGTGCCATACCTTACCTCATATACCAGGATTGGGTGAAATATAGTGCCACGCCTAGGGGGCGTGTCTATGTAGAATGTGTATTTGGGGATTGGGTCAAAATATACCTTGCCACGCCTAAAGGGTGTGCTTGGGTAACTTATATTACTGTGGATTGGATCAAGATATATTTGCCCATGCCTAAGGGTGTGTCTGGGTGAATTGTGTTACTGTGGATTGGGTCAAGATGTATTACCACGCCTAGAGGGTTGGAAAATAACATGTGTATTACCGGGGATTGGTTTAAAAAGTACATTGCCACACCTGTAGGGTGTGACTTAGGTGAGGTGTGCATTTCTGCTTGGAAAATATGAAAACTAACAATTTAGGAGTATAAAATAAGATGTAATTGAGGGAAAAAAAAAGCTTTTGTTGGGAGTCAAGAAAAGAGAGCTAGAGGGAGAAGGTCGCAGGCTCCTGACGGGAGAGGCGTCAGAGGCGACATGAAGAACTCTTGTATTAGTAAGTGAAGCTTAAAGAGTTGGTGATGCAGTCTTAGTTAATTATCACTTCATGAAGGAGAGGAGGAAAGAATATTTTAGGATGTTATATTTGTAAGATGTTTAGATATAAGATTTGTGGTGGATTTGATATGTTGTGTAATATGGATTTGGAATATGTTGAGTGAGTTTGATTTTGAATGTTGATACTTGGATTTTGATGAGAAACTTTTGAGAACGGTGTCACTTATATGGAAGGAGAATTTGCTACTTGCTGAAGTAATTACGGATGAATATTGTGTACGTAGTTTTAATTAAATTAAATGTCGAAAATTTAGCAGTGTGTAATATATTGCCTTAAGATTATCATTATCTCTCACAATCATGTTATTGCAACTTGCAAGAGAGTGCAAGAGGACACGAAATCCAGGACGACCTGAAACTCGGCTCAGACTTCCCTCCTGAGGTCCCACTGAAGCAGAGGTCTTGGCTGGACATAAGAACATAAGGAAAGAAGGAAACTGAAAGAGGCCGCCAGGTCTACAAGTGGCAGTTCCTGTATGAGCAAAGCTGCCTGTAGTCCGTCTGCGCTAAGATGGCAACTGGGTCTTGGGCTGAGAAACTTTATGGTGTTGCCGTCCTTTTTACATGGGCTCTCCACCCACCCGTTCCTGTTTTTAGAGATTTTAGAGTGTTGCAGTCCCTTTTACTGGCCTCCCCACCCACCCACTGCTGTTTTTCTCTGCTATACCGCTAAACCATAAACTATAGGCTGCAAGTACAGTATGTATGTATGTATGCATGTAAGTATTTGTATATTTATGTATGTATGTATGCATCCATGTATGTAAGTATATTTAGAGAGTGGTAGGCTGGGAAGGGCACATTCGTGTGTGGCTTTGGCCCGATGTCAGGTCAGGATGCCACAGTTGCCGGAATGTGAATAATTTCCACCATGCCGTCACGTCTAGGTTGCACTCATTATATATATATATATATATATATATATATATATATATATATATATATATATATATATATATATATATATATATATATATATATATATATATATATATATATATATATATATATATATATATATATATATATATATATATATATATATATATATATATATATATATATATATATATATATATATATATATATGTATATATGAGAGAGAGAGCATGGGTAGGTTCTCTGGAAAATTTGGCCTATCCATTGTCCTGCCATCCACACAAGCAGGACCTGCTGCCATATGGTCATGTGATTTTTTTCTTCTTCTATTTCCACTTGTTTACTTAGATTTTGCACTTATTACACCGAAACATTTCACTTTAACAAATTTGCCTACCAAAGGTCTAACGTGGTAGTGAACCATTCTTCCATTCCATCTCATAGCAACGTTGGAAAAAAAATGTCACGTTTTTGTTTTCTTCCAGTATAACTTCGCTGATGTCTTCTTTTTTATACCCCTTATACCACTTAAATATTTCTATCAGGTCCCCTCTTAACCTACGTCTCTCTAAGGAATGCACATTTAGTTGCTTCAATCTTACTTCGTAGGGAATATCCCTCATTCCCTGTATCTTTTTAGACATCCGCCTTTGCACTGACTCTAATAGAACTATATACTTTCTATAATGTGGGGACCTGAATTATAGAAAGGATGTAGGTCTATTAGAGTCAATGCAAAGGAGGATTTCTAAAAAGATACAGGGGATGAGGGATATTCACTACGAAGCAAGATTGAAGATGGTGAGGGTGGCGTAAGCTAGTGGTCACTGGTGAGGATGGGCTGCATATGCCAAGTAGCGCCATGAGTCAGGTCACCGACGCGGCATGCAGTCGCCGGTTCCCTAAGGCATGGCAGCCAGCGAGTGGACAACGTATCCTGCCACACTCCATTTGAAGTCTACTGGTGCCAGTGTCTCTTGGAGGAAGACCACGTCGAGGTCTTTCTCGATCACGGCCTGCAGAACCTGGTGTCATTTGGAGCGGAGGCCCTTCACATTCCATTACAGGAATTAGAGCCTTGGAGCTGCTGACGGTGGCGCGAGTGGTGTTGGTGTCACTGCGTCCCTCCATCGTGACGAGGTTGGCCCGCTGGTTGTGTGGGCTGCTGATGGGGCTCCCTTGTAGCTGGCAGAGTTTGCCAGGTGCCTCCTGCTGCTGTTATCTATTTATTTCTTTTTCTTTTAAGTTATGGCCAATAGCGCCTGTAGGCACACTTGAAGAGTATATGTGGGAAGCGCTGTTCAGCTTCCGCCCATTAGTGGCGCAGGCAATTTTATTTATAGTGGTACCCATATTAGGGCCCTTATCACCACCCAAGCGCATGATTAGTATAACCACCTAGAACTTGGGTATCATGGTGACATGTAGGTAACTTTAAACCACTCGACAAATGGCATAGCTTCAAAGTGGTATGTGGTGGGATTCGAACCTATGCATGGACGTCTGCCCGATCCCACGCTCACCACCTTATCCACTACAGCTGTCACTTTCTGAAGAAGAAGCGAGTCCACGTCCTTCTTGGCTGTGAGCTCCAGACGACTGAGGATGAGACACATCATCTCCTCCACGGCCCTTCCCATATACTCTTCAAGTATACCTGCAGGCGCTATAGGCTATAACATAAAACAGAAAAAAAAAACTTATAGTACTTGATAAGTTCGCCCATGCAGATAGGCTCGCATTGTAGCTATACGAGCCCCAGCAACCCAATTCTTGCTTGGCGGACGACGCCCCATGGTGCTCAATTTATGTGGGAGGGACGCTGTCGCGGATTGCGCGGAATCTCGTAGCGGCAGTACTTTGGGGGTGGTTCTCCACCGTGTCGAGGGGGAGGTAGATTGATTACCGCTGGAGCACCACCTTATATCTCCTCAGGCCTGGGTCGAGGAGCAACATTCTGTTCCCTTCATCATTTAGTCGCCGAAGGAAGATCGCGGAGTCTTCGTCGTTAGGAATGAGGAAGTATTCCGCCATGTGGTTTGGCCTCACTTTCACATCCTCCACTTCCAGCGTCGTGGTGGCGCGGTACGCGGACTCATGTTCCCCAAGGAAGCCCTGTTTGAACTTAGGCCGGGAGTGGTTCTGGTGGTGGGCGGTCCGTCTAGTCCTCCCCACATGGTCCAACTTTGGTCCTGCAGCTCCGGCTCACTCTCATGTGACCCCTCGCTCGAGAAGGGGAAGTCGATCACTAAGGACCTCTACTCGCACTCGTCATCGCTGAATCCTTCACTATCGTGACCCAGCTCACTCATAAGGCTGTGGGAGACCTAGTTAGGGATCGAGTGCTTCGTCGGGGAATAGGAGGAACGTTTACTTCCTCTTCACAGTTCCTGAGGTGGCGCCTAAGGACACCACAACACTACCGGAGGCTATCGTTGGCTCGTGAAATGTGTGGCCGGGCTCAGTACGAGGCCCTACCTAACCTGGCTTGACCTGAGCTGAGCAAGAGCGGGAATCACGCACGTCCGTGCTTACTGGGAGTCAGGAAAGTGTGTGTGTGTGTGTGTGTGTGTGTGTGTGTGTGTATTTACCTAGTTGTATTTACCTATTTATATTGTACAGGGTTCGAGTGGGGCTTATTGTGTCCTGTCTCCTTATCTTCATTTTTCTAATTTTTCCTGTGTGTGTGTGTGTGTGTGTGTGTGTGTGTGTGTGTGTGTGTGTGTGTGTGTGTGTGTGTGTGTGTGATTAATATGCAAATCAGGAGTTAAGGACGAATTTTAAGCAGATTACAATTAGAAGTGACGCATGCTGAATAATTAATGAATGAAGAGGGTGAGGAGGAGGAGGAGGAGGAGGAGGAGGGAGAGGAGGGGGGCGAGATAGTGGTAATGATACAGGTTTGCAAATCTATTTTCGCTTAACTCTTTATGCACAGTTTATATCAGGCTACTTTAAAAAATAAATCCTATTCTGACCTCGAAGAAAACGAATGTAATAAAGGTAAAACTAAAATATTTCATCCGTCAAGGTTATTTCGTGGTGGCAAGTCTTTTAGTACCACTGTGAACTGTGCATAGGTAGCAGCTTGGACACTCGCAGGCAGAGGAGGAGGAGGAAATGGTGACGGTGGCTGTAGTGGAAGAGGTAGGAAGAATAAGGGAGATGGAGGAGGAGGGGGAGGAGGAAGAAAAGGTAGTTGAATGGAGGAGAAAGAAAGGAGGATTGCTGGAGTGAGAAGAGGGAGATAGGAGGAGGTAATATCAGAAATACTAATAATCCTCATCTCACCCACAATCACCTACTAATTCTGTGTGTGTGTGTGTGTGTGTGTGTGTGTGTGTGTGTGTGTGTGTGTGTGTGTGTGTGTGTGTGTGTGATTTTTCTTTTTTTTATATATATATTTCACAGACACAAAATTCAGTAGACAGACAGTTAGTCACATTCAGAAAACTGGTACAGGAATGATAGCAGCCCTCATGTGTGCAAAATAACTCTTTTTTTTGGTCTGGTAGGGACGGGGAAGTAAAGAATGTGGTTGGTGGTGGAGGTCACTCACTACTGTACATACTCCTTTATATTTATCACTAACTGTTTTTGGTATACAGTAGTGCCGGTCCTCAAAGCAGAACACGCCACGAATCGATGACCCACATGGCAGGAAAACCGATGCGTGAAGCGTAAACATTATGGTTAGAGAGAGAGAGAGAGAGAGAGAGAGAGAGAGAGAGAGAGAGAGAGAGAGAGAGAGAGAGAGAGAGAGAGAGAGAGAATCCAATCAATTAATCCATCAAAAATCGTTCAAACAAACAATTAGGAAAACAAAGAAAGAACAACGAATACAAGCAGAAAAAAAACCGATTGAGATACACACACATGAATTTATAGATTTACAAAAGTCGTGTGTATGTGTGTGTGTGTGTGTGTGTGTGTGTGTGTGTGTGTGTGTGTGTGTGTGTGTGTGACTGGTGTGCGCGGCGGAAGGGACGCGTGCTGTGCGCCACGGAGAGTGTGTGTGTGTGTGTACGTGTGTTTGTGTGTGTACGTGAGTGTGCGTGTTCCTGTGTGTGGGAGTGAGAGTGTGTGTGTGTATGTGTGTGAGAGTCGCGGTGAACAGTGTGTGTGGTGGTGGTGGGCCGCGTGAGTGTGTGTGCGTGTGCTGCTGGTGCCTGTTCTGGTGCTGGTGCATTGTTTGTGGTGCTGCCTGGAGGTGAGTGTGTGTGTGTGTGTGTGTGTGTGTGTGTACATATGCCACTACAAGTTTATAACCCTACTTACTTGCATTTCCCTTAGTCTCCCGCACCTGTAGTCTCCATTAATTTCCCGCACTTGTAGTCTCCCTTAGTCTCCTTTACCTGTAGTCTCCCTTAGTCTCCTTTGCTTGTAATCTCTCTTAGTCTACCTCACCTGTAGTCTCCATTAGTCTCCCACACCTGTACTCTCCCTTAGTCTCTCTCACCTCTTAATCTTCCTCTATAGAAACAAACACAAAGAAAAAAACAACAAAATCTATCTAAGATCATCACAAGTTTTTTTTCCTTCGATAAAGTTATACAATATTTTTTTCTCAGAATTTTTCACTTTCAATAATTCATGAGTCCATTTATGATTGATGGAAGGCGAGAGTTTGGCTGCGTCCCTTCACGAGCATCGAGTGTATTGTACGTAGTGATGGCGACCCAGTGTTGTGGTGTTGTGGTGAGGCAGGAGGAGGAGGAGGAGGAGGAGGAGGAGGAGGAGTAGGAGTAGGAGGAGTAGGAAGAAAAATAGATGGTAGGAGAGGGTAAGAAGGTTATAAAACAGATGACTGAAGAAAGAATGAGCAAAAATGCTTACTTGGAGGTAGTTTTATGTATGGATAGAAATGAAGGAAATGCTGAAAATAAGGAAAGTTTGATGGTAATGTGGAAATGTAAAGCAAAACTGATTCATGATTCTCTCTCTCTGTCTCTCTCTCTCTCTCTCTCTCTCTCTCTCTCTCTCTCTCTCTCTCTCTCTCTCTCTCTCTCTCTCTCTCTCTCTCTCTCTCTCTCTCTCTCTCTCTCTCTCTCTCTCTCTCTCTCTCTCTCTCTCTCTCTCTCTCTCTCTCTCTCTCTCTCTCTCTCTCTCTCTCTCTCTCTCTCTCTCTCTCTCTCTCTCTCTCTCTCTCTCTCTCTCTCTCTCTCTCTCTCTCTCTCTCTCTCTCTCTCTCTCTCTCTCTCTCTCTCTCTCTCTCTCTCTCTCTCTCTCTCTCTCTCTCTCTCTCTCTCTCTCTCTCTCTCTCTCTCTCTCTCTCTCTCTCTCTCTCTCTCTCTCTCTCTCTCTCTCTCTCTCTCTCTCTCTCTCTCTCTCTCTCTCTCTCTCTCTCTCTCTCTCTCTCTCTCTCTCTCTCTCTCTCTCTCTCTCTCTCTCTCTCTCTCTCTCTCTCTCTCTCTCTCTCTCTCTCTCTCTCTCTCTCTCTCTCTCTCTCTCTCTCTCTCTCTCTCTCTCTCTCTCTCTCTCTCTCTCTCTCTCTCTCTCTCTCTCTCTCTCTCTCTCTCTCTCTCTCTCTCTCTCTCTCTCTCTCTCTCTCTCTCTCTCTCTCTCTCTCTCTCTCTATCTCTCTCGACAGGTTCCCCAGGTCTGTCATCGACGTCAGGTCTGTCATCACGTCATTCTTTCCCGCCACCACTGCACCAATATACTTTATAGATTTTCTTGATATTCTCTCACCTTTTACGTCTTTTGCTCCAGTTACTCTAGCTATGTTTTCTTGCTATAACCTTTTTTAAGGGCGATGGAAGTGTTGCAAGTGAATCTTTATCGTGTGTATCGGTGCTGCAAGGGTTACTTTTCCTCTTGTCCTGATTTTCTCACATCTAGTTTACATAATGGTTTACTTGCTTCAATTATTCAACTTGCTGTACATTTTTTGATGAAGGGAGAAGTGTACTATGTAAGTCTTTATTGTGTATCTCAAATGTATACTGTTATTTTCCTTCTTATCACTTTGTACTGGGAAAATAAAAGTGGCGAGTAATTGAAACGCGCGGGAAAACATCGTAGACTTTTACACACTCTACTGCGCTTTCGTGTTTTGTTAGTCTCCCGCGTGCTCGTCGTTGGCACGGACTGCGGGGATAGCTGCTGGAGGTAAATGACAGTACGAATCTTTTTTGGAGACTGAGAAAGACCTGTTAAAATGTACATAGTGGAACCGTAGATTTGTACCGCTAGTGGCGATCTCAAGGAGTGTTGGGCTGTTGGGCTGCGCTGGTTGTTGTTGTTGCTGTCGTGAAGAGAGATAGTAAGAATGATGATACTTTAATGCTATCGTTGTTCTTTTGGATATCTCCTATGATACGCACAGACACACAGACACACACACACACACACACACACACACACACACACACACACACACACACACACACACACACACACACACACACACACACACACACACACACACACACACACACACACACACACACACACACACACACACACTGACATTATACGTTTGGAAACCTTCTGTAAGTGTATCTCTATCTTTAGCTAATTGACAGTACCAGATCCTCCTCCTCCTCCTCCTCCTCCTCCTCCTCCTCCTCCTCCTCCTCCTCCTCGTCCTCCTCCTCCTCCTCGTCTTCCTTCTCTCCTGGATGCAAGAAGAATGCATTCATGAAATTATTCTTCATATGTACTGCACCTCTTTTCTTCTGCGTGCTATAAAATATACTTATCTTTTTTTTTTTTTGCATTTATATCTGGATGAATAGTAAACTCCATTAAAGAAAGTAGGTATATTCTTCCTCTTCCTTTACTAGTGTATGTTCCTATCATGCCGCCCCCGCCCCGTCCCACCCTGCCTTATCGCGTCCCGTCCCAGCCTTCTCCCGCCACGCGTCCTCCGTCTCTCCTCTTCATCACTGTAATCAAGGCTGTGTTTTAAGAGTGACTGGAATAAATAAAAAAAAAAGAGCTGGGATGGGGAGAGCAGGGTGAAGGAAGGGCTAGGTAAGGGATGGACGAGGGTGAGGGAAGAATGATCGCGTGAAATACAGTGTTAATTCATTTCCACATCCTTCTTTTCTCCTTTTTTTCACGTTCTTCATATATATGGCCGTTATCTTACTTACATACTACTCTATATCACTCTTACTTACTCTCTACGTATATCACCACTCACGCACCTCTTTCCTTATAATATCCCTGTATTTCCTGTACTTTCTGCCCTTTCATCTTCCTCCCAGTCCAGCTGCTAAAAAGGTCACCACAGCTACAGTAGTTCCCGGCTGACACGCGTCGCTGAGCCAGTCACTCAACCTTCATACGTGAATTATTGAGTGGCAGGACAGGCCAAGCGAGCCACATAGACACGTCAGTGGCGGCAGCAGCACAGCACACCTGACTCATATCACAGTGCACGTGTCAATAAGGGAACCGTCCGACTCACGCACTTAACGTTCCTGGAAGCGCTGAAGGTCCATTTGTGCCTGCGAGAATTGTTATTGTGAAGCTTGATATAATTACCATGTGATATGAAGATTGGTTTCGTTTCTTTTAGATGTGTGTAAGAAAGGGAGGTAAGAGCGCGCGTGTGTGGTGGGTTCTGGTCCCCGTGAAGATAATGTGCGTGTGTGTGTGTGTGTGCGTGTGTGTGCTGGGACTTTACGGCCGCGGAGGGTAGTGTAGGTAATGAAGGTAATGAACAACAGGATTAGGTAACGTCGTGTTTTACTTAACTCTAATTGTATTACTTGTTGCTTCAGTTATTGCTCATATTCCTACCACCACCACCACCACCACCACCACCACCACCACCACGACCACCATCATCACTAATACCACCAACATCCCCACCACCACCACCACCATTACTACCACTACTACTACTACTACTACTACTACTACTACTACTACTACTACTACTGTAAAAAAAAAATAGTTCTGCTCACTACTGCTACTGCTACTACTACTAACTACTACACCACTACCACCACTACCACTACTACTACTGCTGCTGCTGCTGCTGCTGCTGCTGCTGCTGCTGCTGCTGCTGCAGCCGCAGCTGCTGCCACCACTACTACCACACACACACCACACCACCACCACCACCACCACCACCACCACCACCACCGCCACTGCCACCACCACCGCCGCTGCCGCCGCCGCTGCCGCTGCCGCTGCTGCTGCCGCCGCTGCTGCCACCACCACCACCACCACCACCACCACCACCACCACCACTGCTGCCGCTGCTGCTGCTGCTGCTGCTGCTGCTGCCACTGCCACCACCAGCACCACCACCACCAGCACCGCTGCTGCCACCACCACCACCACCACCACCACCACCACCACCACCACCACCACCACCACCACCACCACCACCACCACCACCACCACCACCACCACCACCACCACCACCACCACCACCACCACCACCACCACCACCACCACCACCACCACACCGCCACCACCACTGCCACCACCACCACCACCACCACCACCACCACCACCACCACCACCACCACCACCACCACCACCACCACTCACCACCACCACCACCACCACCACCACCACCACCACCACCACCACCACCACCACCACCACCACTACCACCACTACCACCACCACTACCACTACTACTACTACTACTACCATCGCGTGAGGTGTACCATTGTGTAACGCGAACAGGGCCAACCCATGATTAACTTTTTATTATACGTGTGTGTGTGTGTGTGTGTGTGTGTGTGACATTGCGCGTGTAGCCACAATGTTTATTATCTCAAACAGAATATTTAGGTTATCAATGGCGCACACACACACACACACACACACACACACACACACACACACACACACACACACACACACACACACACACACACACACATTACATCGCATTACATTACATTACACCCACTTGTAGAATCACTCCTTCTGTCCACCTAAACAATTTACAGAACAACTGAACTGGAAGCAGAAAGGAGCAGGAGAGAGAGAGAGAGAGAGAGAGAGAGAGAGAGAGAGAGAGAGAGAGAGAGAGAGAGAGAGAGAGAGAGAGAGAGAGAGAGAGAGAGAGAGAGAGAGAGAGAGAGAGAGAGAGAGAGAGAGAGAGAGAGAGAGAGAGAGAGAGAGAGAGAGAGAGAGAGAGAGAGAGAGAGAGAGAGAGAGAGAGAGAGAGAGAGAGAGAGAGAGAGAGAGAGAGACACGAAGGAGTTACTTTTTATATTCTTAACATTACGTGTATTGCTACGTTTCACAATGCTACCAGTTTGAACCAATCAGTGAAGCTAGATTTGTGCTTTTAAACCCTGCCAATCAATGAGAGAGTTTTGACAGAAGGAGAGTTTTGACAGAAGGCGCTAGAGAAGACATTACCTGAAGGAATTAATATGTAAAGGGAAATAACATGTGGAAATCGAGTAACACCATAGAATAGGCAAGAGGATGGAGGAAGTATGGTAGTATATCGGTATTATAGTAAGGAATGAATGGGTGGAGTGTCTTATAAGGATGAAAAGATAGGGAAGAGTAGAAGAGAGTAATGGCTGTCTGGGGATGCGAGAGGGAAGGGTAGGAGATATTGTAGTGTTTGAGGTGCTGGAGGAATGAGGAAAGTGATGAGTGGTGTTGTAATGGGAAGGATAAAGGTGGAGATGGATAAAAGTAAGGAGGAGGAAGAGAGGATAAAGGAAGGGAAACGGTGGGAATGATTGGGGTTTGAAGAAAAGGAGAAGAAAAAAAAAACAGAGGATGAGAAAGGACAAAAAAGAAAAATGCATTGTAAAAAA
>NC_059304.1:22616174-22621174 GCF_017591435.1 Portunus trituberculatus
AGTAGAGAGAGGAGGAGGAGGAGGAGGAGGAGGAGGAGGAGGAGGAGGTGGAGGAGGAGGAGTGAGAACGCTCGTGTATGTCAATTATGAGTTTCGACACACACACACACACACACACACATCACACGGCATAGTAAAGTGAAGTGGTGGTAATGATGGTGGTGATGGTGATGGTGTTAGTACGTACTATATCACTGGAGACAAAATGCTTCTCCTTCCTCCTCCTCCTGCTCCTCCCTCCTCCTCCTCCTCCTCTTCCTCCTCCTCCTCGTTTTCTTCCTCCTCCTAATCTTCCTCCAACATTTTTCTTCTTATTATAATCATTTATTGTATTTCTTAACCTTTAAGTATTTTGAGGCATATAAAATTCTGAAGACAAAGTTTATTCCGTCACGTTTTTATTATGATTTTTTCTTTTTAAATTTCGTGTTTCCGTGACGATAATTATTGTTGCCACGGTCACTTCCACCCACGCCACCACCCCCCAACACCACCACCGCCGCCGCCGCCGCCAATACCACCACCACCACCACCGCCCTGATAGCAAGTGTTACAATGGCAATCCCATATTTGCCAATATTAGTGTATTTTATGTGGTGGAATGTGGTGGTGCACTGCGTCGAGAGAGAGAGAGAGAGAGAGAGAGAGAGAGTGGGTGGTGGTGGATATGCTCTCGTTAACAATTATGAACATGTCGACTCTCTCTCTCTCTCTCTCTCTCTCTCTCTCTCTCTCTCTCTCTGTGAAACGTACTCCTTTGCTGAACATTTTTGGGCAGACAGGATACAATGTACGCCTCGTTTACAAAGTATCATAAACACACACTGGGATTAGCGATGCAGGACGGCCCGTTCAGAAACCCTTTGCTCTCTCACCTTTACTATTTTCAAAGCTCACAGGGATGATAACCCGGGTGTTCATGAGTGTTTCTACTGTTAATAATGTAGAAATCTTGTTAATGTCACTAGAACCATAAAAACACTCCTATAAACCCCGTGTGACGTTAGCTAAAGTGCAAATGTGGCGTAGAAGTGTTTCAGAGTACGGGTCTTTAAAGGAAGGTGGAATAATGAGGTGTTACGAGTATTATATTTTGGTGAGGGAATTCCTGTGTCAGTCCCTGCGTGAGTAACGAGAGGTGTTCCCAGGGAAATGTGGCGCCTTTCTCAGAAGAGCGTAATTGTGCATGCCGCTGTGATGTGTCGCCCCTTCTTATTCTTGTTTACCTCCCTTCCTGCCCCTCAATGCCAGCTGGGAGAGAGGGGCAGGTGTGTTGCAATTGTGGTGGTTTCATATAGAAAATGGGCTAACATAGAAAACGTAAAATCTCGATGAATGTCTTATCTATCTGTTTATCATCTATATTTATTTGATCTATCTATCTGTCTGTCTGTGATTCCATCAGAGCCAGGCCTGGCATTGCGTCTCCACGAGAATGTAATATTGCTAACAATGATCTTAATCGTGTATATATATATATATATATATATATATATATATATATATATATATATATATATATATATATATATATATATATATATATATATATGTTGTTAGGGCCGCGAAGACATTGTAGTATAGTTCATGTTAGTGATGTGTTGATGTTAATGGCTGTGTTTTTAATTTGTGTCTGTGTTTTGTTTCAGGCTTGTGCTATGAAGAGGCTGCAGGAGTGCGGTGCCCACACCTGGGCACGGCGGGGACGGCAAGCTAGCCACGCACAATAATCTTGAGTTATTGACTTGTTGTGTCTACGCCAAAGGCAGCAACTCCCTAACATCCCAACCCAACTCCCCGCCACAGACAGTCAGGCGCCCCACGCTGTCACAAACCAAAACAATGGCCCGTGACCTTGAACCACAAGCTTCGAACCTCTGAACACCCGCTCGATCCCTCGACCTCCTCACTACCACGCTTCCATCCACCTCTCAGAAACACAGCTGCCCTTCCCTCACATCTACCGCCAGCGCCTCGTGACTAAATGCCACGGCCTGGCCACACACTGCCTGGTGACACCTGCCCGACGCCGCCTTACACCTCCATGGTCCTCACATTGAGCGCTTCCCTCATGGGCGGGCTCCTCACTGCCCTAAGGAACCAGTGTGCAAATAAGGATGAGTCAGCTTCGATACACTAAGCTGTCCTCCTCTGCCATCACCTTGAGAGTGAATCAGCCGCCCCTCTGAGGCGCGGTGAGGCTTGAACTGAGCATAGGACGGAGCAGCGCTGACCCGAGGGTTTGACGGGATGAGTAACAGCCTTGGTGACACAATAATTCTGCAAGTGGTGGTGACCCGTGTGGTGTACACTGGCTGCTGACCGCATGGAGACGGGGCGCGCGACGCCTCCTGGGTCGTCATGGCGACGCCTGTAAACAGTGTGGCAGTGTTCGGACTCGCTGCTGCCCTGGACACGATCAGAAAGTAATATTGGCAATTGTTCCCATGCAAACCCTCCAGCGGGTGATGAGTGCCTCAAGACAACTGAAGCCATGCGTTATGCCAGGCCTTGTGGTTCGGGCCTGCCTGGCGTCCTAGACACCCGCCACCAATAAGCCACCCCGACGTCCTCGCCCAAGCCTCCGCTGGTGCGGGAGGCGGCGGGTGCTGGTGACCATGGCGAGTCTCACTCCTCTCCTCTTCACCAAACGCATGTGTCCTCCGGGCCGCGACCCTTCGAGGGACCCTGGAGTCAGCACGCCGCTCCAGGTAAGATAAACACCACGCCCCCACCTTGGCGGCACACCTGGCGTTGTCTTAGCACTCCCGCAACGCCTCTGCGTGGCCTGAGAGGAGAGAGAGAGGCGGCGAGAGGAGAAGTGATGCTGCCGCCTTGTTGACATCCTGTAGTCGCCGCCACGACACTCACTCCCGCCCCTGCCTCACTTGTTATTGCTACAAACACCATTCTCTCTCTCTCTCTCTCTCTCTCTCTCTCTCTCTCTCTCTCTCTCTCTCTCATTACCAGGTCACTAATGCATTGCGGAAAGATAATTGTTAAAGAAATGTGTGTGTGTGTGTGTGTGTGTGTGTGTGTGACATGATTCCTGGTGACTGATGTTTCGTATGTTACGTGTAATGAGAGGAGTGGTGATCGTGATGGTGGTGATGGTGCTAATAGAGGTGGTGATGGTGATAGCGGAGGTGATGGAGGTGATGGTGACATAGTGACCTTTGAATGAGTGTGCGAGAAATCCCCCCCCCTCTCTCTTCACTCCGTCTCTCCCTCTCTCCCTCTCCGCCTCTCCCATCACTCTCCCTCCGCTACACAGTGATCTATATTATCTTTCCCCTTTATCTCTCTTCTTCTTTCTCATTTCCTTACATTTCCATCTCTCTCTCTCTCTCTCTCTCTCTCTCTCTCTCTCTCTCTCTCTCTCTCTCTCCCTTCTTTTCAATCTTCTTTCGTCTGCCTTCTCCCATACCTCCTCCTCCTCCTCCTCCTCCCTCGTGCATAATGACAGGCAATGAATGTAGGTCATCTCCCTTTTTTTTTTATATATCTTTTTCAGTGTTTCTCCAAAGGTCTGTAAAGAAAGATATTGATATTCTATCGCTCATGGTAGAGGTGGTTTTGTTATTATTATTGTTGTTACTGTTATTATCGTTATCATTATTGTTGTTGTTATTGTTGTTGTTCTTAGTGGTAGTTGTTAATGATATTACTGGTGGTGATAGTAGTAGTAGTAGTAGTAGTAGTAGTAGTAGTAGTAGTAGTAGTAGTAGTAGTGGTAGTAGTAGCAGTAGTAGTAGAAGTGGTAGTAGTATTAGGATTAGTATTATTATTACTAGTAGTAGTAGTAATAGTTATTGTTTTTGTTGTCGTTGTTGTTGTTGTTGTTGTTGTTGTTGTTGTTGTTGTAGGAGAAGGAAGAGTAATTCTAGTAGCAATAGATTTGGAAGTAGTGGTAGTAGTAATAGAAACACCAGCACACACACACACACACACACACACACACACACACACACACACACACACACACACACACACAACAAAGCGCAACAACATCGTCAGTGCACGCCAACTGTCTCACACAGATTAACAAACAAAACAACTAGATAATCACGAGAAACCCAACACGCCCACACCGAAGGTCCAAACACAAGACACTGGCGGGAACTATATTAGCAAAACAAACTTCTCCGTCACACCTCCACAACTTTCCTGAACCTCCAGTTGAAGTTACACGTAATCTAAATGACGTTTCTACTATACTATTGACAGTTTACGAAGATTCCCACATTATCAACAGTAGTAATAGTCCTGAGAACGTGGCTTATCGTGTCTATGGGCTTATTTTTAGATACTTTTAATCTCATGGTTTTAATTGCTTTTAGTTTTTTTTTTAACGATGTTTTTTTTCATTGTTTTAATTGCTTTTAGTTAGTTTCTTTTTTATAATGGGTCTTTTTTTTTAAAGATATTGTAGCGGCGCCAGATGACCCTTGATGTTGCGGCGCCTAAGCCAGAACCCATTCATCCATCCATCCGTGTCTATGGGCTTTGAAAATAGTGGTGAAAGATTAAAGAGTTTCAGAATACAGGGATTTGGATTACACAGATAGAATTTAAAGGCAGTTGACAGACTTCCTAAAGACCGCAAAGACCCAGACCAAGCCAGACCGTGCATGAGTCAAGACCGAAGTCCCCAAAACCCTTGCTCTCTCCCTAAATAATTCACAGCCTCCTGATGCGGGAAAGGTCGTTGGAATAGAGAGAGAGAGAGAGAGAGAGAGAGAGAGAGAGAGAGAGAGTATATTTGTCTCCCTTTCATATGTTTCTCTTCCTGTTTCTTCACTCTAATAGGTTAATGTAACTTTGATTCTCCTAATTCTCTCTCTCTCTCTCTCTCTCTCTCTCTCTCTCTCTCTCTCGTTTTCATTTGTTTCTCATTTCCATATATTACTTTCTCTTCCTTCATTCCATTTTTATCCTCCTCCTCCTCCTCCTCGTCCTCTTCCTCCTCCTCCTCCTCCTCCTCCTTGTCCTCCTCCTCC